>NW_027457004.1:165000-205769 GCF_040206685.1 Ascaphus truei | reverse complement strand
GGAGGAGTTATAGGGAGCGGTTATATGGAGTAATAAGAGGAGTTATAGGGAGCGGTTATATGGAGTAATAAGAGGAGTTATAGGGAGAAATAGGAGGAGTTATAGGGACCGGTTATATGGAGTAATAGGAGGAGTTATAGGGAGGGGTTATATGGGGAATAGGGGTAGTTATAGGGAGTGGTTATATGGGACAATAGGAGGAGTTATAGGGAGAGGTTATATGGAGTAATAGGAAGTGTTATAGGGAGAGGTTATATGGAGTAATAGGAGGAGTTATAGGGAGCGGTTATATGGGGTAATAGGAGGAGTTATAGGGAGCGGTTATATGGGACAATAGGGGGATTTATAGGGAACGGTTATATGGGGTAATAGGAGGAGTTATAGGGAGGGGTTATATGGGGTAATAGGAGGAGTTATAGGGAGCGGTTATATGGCGCTGACAGTTCTGTGACATCACAGAGTGGGTGACTGAGTGGGTGGGTTAGTGACTGGGTGGGTTAGTGACTGGGTGGGTTAGTGACTGGGTGGGTGGGGGTGGGGGTGGGTTTGTGACTTTCGTGACTGGGTGGGTGACAGTGACTGGGTGACAGTGACTGGGTGTGTGGGAGACAGTGACTGGGTGGGTGGGTTGAGTGACTGGGTTTGTGAGTGGGTTGAGTGACTGGGTTGAGTGACTGGGTGGGTGGATTGGTGGGTTGAGTAACTGGGTTGGGGTTGAGTGACTTGACAGTGACAGGGTGGGTGACAGTGAATGGGTGGGTGAGTGACGGTGATTGGGTGACAGTGACTGGGTGGGTTGAGTGACTGGGTGGGGTGGGTGACTTACTTTGACCAGGTGGGTGCTGCTTCCTGCTTCCTTGCCGCCACACGATTACCCCCCTGCCCCCGATATCCCCGCAGCAGCTGCCCGGGGCGAAAGGTGGGCTTGGGGAAGGGGAGCGCAGGGGATGTTGGCTCGGGGGGCGTCCGGGGGGTTGCCGGCTGGGGGGGCGAGACTGGTGAGCTTGGGCAGGAGGCGTGCGTGGGGGAAGCTGGGTTGGCGCACGCGCGGGGGAAGCTGGGTTGGCGCTTCCCCTCTGTCCCACGTTGGGAGTGGGGGAGAGCGGGCCCACAGGCAGCAGGCCGGACACCCTGCTTGCCCTGCGCATGCGCGCCGGGACCTCGGCTCTGCGCATGCGCACGGGGAATCGCCGCCATTTTTTAAAAACTTTTTTGTCAACATATTTTTATTTAATTAACTGGCGCCCGGCCGCGCAGGGGGCCCTGGCGGCCGGGCCCCCCTGATTCACGGGGCCCGGGACGCCAGTACCTTTTGTCCCCCCCTGTTGGCGGCCCTGCATACAAACATACATACATACATACTTACATGTCTCGCTGCTTGCCAAACTTGAACTTTCCCACATTCTACCTCCATAACCCCTTGCTATTTCCCCATCTATTGTATTTAGTTTGTTATCTGTTTCTTTCCCCTCCCCCCTCCATCCTAGTTTAAAATCTCCTCCAAGTTTTGTAACATTCTCCCCCCTAGCACAGAAGATCCCTCTTCATTGAGGTGCAATCCGTCCCTGGCATAAAGATTGCATCTCTCAGAAAAGGAGTCCCAGTGCTCTAAGAACCCCAAACCCTCCTTCCTGCACCACTTGTATGTATGTATGTATGTATGTATGTATGTATATATGTATGTATGAATGTATGTATGTACAGTATGTCTTTATTTATATAGCGCCATTAATGTACATAGCGCTTCACAGCAGTAATACACGTGACAATCATATAAATAACAAATAATATAAATAACACATAAATGGGAGAAGCGCTTCAGACATAAAAGTAACATTTAGGAAGAGTCGGGATGGTGCATAGCGAGAAATTAGGGCTGAGATGTAAGTAGGGGCAGAAGAGTGTAAAGCTTTAAAAGTGAGGAAGAGAATTGAGTGTGAGATGCGGGATTTGATAGGAAGCAGGAGAGGGATTTCTGTAGGGGAGGCGCTGAGACAGATTTAGGAAAGAGTAGAGTGATTCTGGCAGAAGCGTTTAGGATATATTGTAGGGGAGACAGGTGAGAGGCAGGAAGGCCGGACAGCAGGAGGTTGCAGTATTCAAGACGCGAGAGAATGAGGGTCTGTGTCAGAGTTTTTGAAGTCGAGCAACAGAGAAAAGGGCGTATCTTGGTAATATTGTGGAGGAAAAAACGATAATTTTTTGCTACCTTTTGAATGTGAGAGGCGAATGTGCGAGAGGAGTCGAGTGTGACCCCTAGGCAGCGTGCTTGGGCTACTGGGTGAATGATAATACTTCCAACTGTAATGTAGAAGGAGGAAATAGGACCTGGTTTGGGAGGAAGTATGAGGAGCTCTGTTTTTGCCATATTAAGTTTAAGTCGGCGGAGGTTCATACAGGATGATATCGCAGAGAGACATTCAGAAACTTTAGTCTGTACAGCAGGTGTAAGGTCAGGGGTAGAAAATACAATTTGTGTGTCATCAGCATAGAGGTGATATTTGAACCCAAGAGATGTTATTGGTTCACCTAGAGAGAGTGTGTAAGGAGAAAAGAGTTGAGGTCCCAGGACAGAGCCCTGGGGTACCCCCACAGAGAGGTCGATAGAGGAGGAGATGTTAGTGTGACGATGGAGAGGATTTGGCCCGGGATTAAAGGGGTTACACCCCAATTGGCCACCCCTGACCTCACCCGGGAGTCAAAGTGTTAACTGGGCTAAGACCCAGAACAGTAATTTAACCCCTGTAATGACGTGTACATGTGTATTCCCCTGTTCCCCTGTTCCATTGTAATGTCTGGTTTCATCAGTGTCTGCATCACACACACAGTAGAATCCATCCGGGAGCACAAGGGTTAATAGTCCTTGTCACGAGAGCTTGCGACAGGCTGTAATTGTACACCAAAAACTATATATATAAATATATATATATACCTGGGTTTGAACTGGGACGAGACTTAAGATATAATAAAGTGATTTTATTCCTTGATAAAGGTGAACACAGCAAATATGTACAAATAACAGGCAAAATATAGACACTTACGTAAAAGATGAAAATAATGAAAACAGTCCCATCTGAACTGGCAGTTTCATCCAGCAATCAGGAAATCATTCAGCAAACGAAGACAAAGGATATATGGGTGGACAGCAGTTTATAAACCGTTTGTCCCTCTATCTGTAACCTTAGGTGCCGAGACGGCTAGCAAATGTCCCTTGGAAGCTTTTGAAGCTAGGTGGTCAGTGTGAAGAGTTCCACTTCCTCTGGTTAATTCCTTTTGTCCGTTGGGCCAAGCATAAGCAATTAGCCCAATAGTCTTTGATGATCAGGTTTGTAAATTCTAGCCTTTCCTGCTCATCACCACAGGGGTTCCTCAGACTTAACCAAAAGTTCATATTTACTGCAAATCATTGCTTAACTTCCGTTCCGTAATACACACAGTCAGGTGAGGTATATTACTGCATTCTGGGACACCTGACGCTCGTAGAGAGACCCATCATTACATTGTAATATGAACATTAATAGAGATATTAATATCTGGCATTTAGCAGCAGGTACCTGTACAGGGTTTACACTTCCCAAGATCGGCTTACTCTCGCCAATACACTTATGTAATTCTTAGCCGGTTCAGCCAAGGACATCTCATAGTATTCTTATATTTAATAAAGTTACTCACTTTTGATATCCTGTTGGGGAATACCTTTTGCTGGAAGGTGTGAATAACAAACCCTTCCCTTCCTTTTGCCTGCTTCCCGCATAAACAATTCCCCTGGGAAGCCAGGCTCAAATCTAGCAGGATATCCTATTTAGCATCCTACTGGCCACGTCAATAAACCTTTTGAAGTGGGCTTTTGCTTTTCGCATAACCAATTAGGTCAGTTACCTATTGATCAGGGCGATGTATCACACCTCTCTGTTGATATACACTTCCAGTGAATACTCATATGAGGCACCATTTGGTTCCTTACGCATTACAAAGACAGGCATTCTGCCTGTACATTAGCACACCATTATTAGCATTCTGCCTGTGTATTTCAAAAACTGCAAAAAGTCACTTTATCAAAAATATATGTCCCTCTTATGACAAAGTTATATTTTTAATATGTGTGTACTTGGGGGGTGACCCGGAGGCTGTACCCCAAGGCTCAGGGTCCTGGCTTACTCCGTTACCAAAATACCAGTTTTCAGGTAACTGTTTATTCAGCACTGCCTTTTGTCACCAACCTGGGTTTAAATCCCAGGACAAAATCAACTGCAGGGCAGTTTTAAAACACAGAGAACCAATATTTAGGCAAAAGCTTGCATTCCCCCATCTGCATCTATCATGTGGGGTTCTAAAACCTTCTCTTTTCACATTCAACTTCAATTAACCCTTTGAAGTCCAGATTTCCTTAAAGGACATAATACAGTGGGATTTCCTTAAACTGTAGCTCATTAACCCCTTAAGTCCCAGTGGGTGGGTTATGCAGACCCTGATCCAGCAACAACATCATTTACACAGGGGAATAAGCATTTTCATGTTATTTAGCAAGGGTTAAGTCACAGTTCTGGGCCTCAGCCCAGTTAACCCCTTGTCTCCCTGGCGAGGTTAGAGGGGGGCCCTTGGGGAGTAACCCCGTTAATCCCGGGCCAAACCCTCACTATCGTCACAGTCCTTTAATGATTATAGCTCTTTGTGAAGTTTTCCCGCCTTTTCAGGCACCATTTTGCAGGTCCCCATTGGCCGCCATTAGGGCTCCATGCATTCTAATGGAGAATCTTGTTGTTTTAGTCCTGTTTCCTGTAAAGACCAGCAGGTGGCGTCCGAGAGGGAGAGCGGCGGTTTCCCATTGAAAGTCGATGGGCTCATTGACTTCAATGGAGGTTCCTCGAGGTAACTTTCGAAGAACAAGTTGGCTGCCGTCCAGACCGCAAACCGCAAAGCGGATACATTTTCAATAGGAGAGCTTTGATCACTTACAAGTCAAGGTCAACGTCAAGTGGCGTGGGAATAAACAGTTCTAGGGCCCCTAGGAATAAAATTATTTTTGTCCCTAGTTCCTAGGCGTCCCCCCACTCGACCACAACCGGGTCCCCAAATCCTGGACCCCCGATAAGGGTCGAACCGAGAAGAACGGGTCGCGCCATAGGCTTTGCCGGCGGCGGCAGAAACGGCTCAGAAAAATGACTAAGTGTGAAATGCTGTATTTTGGTACTCCATATCTCCGGTTCCGGAGGGCCCAGCGGATCAAGGTTTGGGGTGTCTGCAGTCACTGCTCCGGCATCACTGCAGAACCATCCTTGACCCTCCTGGACCAACCCGACGGAGTATGGACCCCCTTGAAAGTTCGGGATTTTTCCCATAGACTTCAATGGCGGAGAAACCCCATTGACCTCAATGGCGGCAATTTACCATTGAAAGTCTATGGCGGAGAAGCCCGTTGTTTTCAATGGGGATTTAGTGAAAAGCTGAGATTTCTTTTTTAGCGGAGATTTTTGTATTAAAATGAAAAATGATTTAATGTGCATTTGTGTAACTCCGGTTCCATAGGTCGTAGCAAGTCGCTTTTTGGACCATATGGTGTCCCAGTTCCGGCCATGAGAACTGGGAAGTTTGGTTCTGCTAGGCCCAATAGAACCGGATATTTTAATACGTTTATGTTTTATGTTTAAGACTGTGTCCCAAGGTATGGACAAAGACTCGGAGGAAATTCCTTTGTCTACCAGGATAGCAGATGGCCCAAGAGGCGCCCCAATGTCTAGGATTTAAGTGTTGTTCAAAGGGTCTTGTCACCCTCCCTGATGATTTAAGGGCGGAGGAGGCTCAAACCAGAGCAGTCTCCAAGTGTCCCAGTGATCACCTTCCAACAAAGGTTATCTTGCTAGAGATCCAGATGGGTAGACTGGCTGGCATTCCATTTGCCTATGGGGGATTACAGAAATAAGACCCCAGAGTTCTACTGTGCATGTGCCAGCTAGCAGGGGGGCCTGTCCTAAAATGTGTTCCCTCATCAAAGATTGTCTTGAGATAATTGAAAGCCAATCACAGGTACTTAAGGTTAAGGATAGAGGGACAAAAGGTATATAAACTGCTGTTCCCCATATATCCTTGGTCTTCTTCAGTCGTCTTCATTCGGTCTTCATGTGTTCATTGTCCTCATGCCTGCATGTCATCAGGCCTGTTGTGCTATACCATCTTGATTGCTGAGAAGAAATGCCATGCAATGTCTTGGGCTGATTGCTGTATGAAACTGCCAGTCCAGATGGGACTGTTTTCATCATTTTCATCTTTTAAGTAAGTGTCTATATTTTGCTGTTATTTGTACATTTTTGTGTGTTCACCTTTATCAAGGAATAAATGATATTTTATCATATCTAAGTCTCGTCCCAGCTCAGACCCAGTGATAAATATATATCAACTGTTATATATATTTATGTGTGACTATCCAGCCTGCCATAATCTCACCGTGACAGTTAGCAAAAGAGACACTGAAAGTACGATAGGAGAGGTAAGAGGAGATCCAGGATAGAGCTTTGTTTTGAATGCCAAGAGTATGGAGAATGTGAAGAAGGAGAAGAGGGTGGTCCACAGTATCAAATGCTGCAGAGAGGTCAAGTAATATGAGCAGAGTGTAATGACTTCTGTCTTTGGCAGCATGGAGGTCATTAGTTATTTTAGTGAGGGCTGTTTCAGTGGAGTGAGCATTGTGGAAGCCAGATTGTAGAGGGTCTAGGAGAGAATAGGTGTTGAGGAAAGGAGCAAGCGAGAGAATACAAGACATTCAAGGAGTTTAGAGGCAAAAGGCAAGAGGGATACAGGTCGATAGTTAGAAAGACAGGTAGGGTCAAGCTTGCTGTTTTTGAGTAATGGTATGGCTGTTGCATGTTTGAAGGAAGAGGGAAAGGTACCATAGTAGATGGAGGCATTAAAAATCTGTGTGAGCATAGGGATTAAAGTAGGAGCAAGAGGTTTTAGGAGATGGGAGGGAATCGGGTCAAGAGGGCAGGTGGTAGAGGGAGAAGAGATCAGCAACAACACATCCTCCTCCGTGACAGCGGATAAAGAGTCAAGAAAGGCAGGAGGAGAGTTAGAAAGAGGTGTAGGATGGGAGGAGGATACAGAGGGGATGGCCTGACGTATGGATTCCACCTTTTCCTTGAAATAGTCGTCAAAGTCCTGAGGTGAGATGGAGGAAGAAGAACAGTCAGCTGAGGAAGGTCTGAGTAGGGAGTCAAAGACAGAGAAGAGTCCGTTTGGATTAGACTTGTGCATGTTGATTAGTGAAGAAATGTAGGTTAGTTTAGCCGGAGAGAGGGCAGAGTTGAAAAGGATAGCATAAATTTGTAGTGAAGGAAGTCTGCCAGAGGCGTTCAGAGGAACGAGTGGAGGAACGCAGCATGCGTGTGTGGGTATTTAGCCAGGGTCTAGGGTTAGAAGGGCGAGTGCGGCAGAGAGAAAGTGGGGCATGTAGATCAAGAGAGGAGGACAAGACAGAGTTGTAGTTCCTGACCAGGTTGTTAGTGTGAGCTGAGTCTAGGACGTTGAGACCTATTAAGGAATGGTCTTTCCTTGCGAACTCCAGTTCTTGCAGCAAGTCTCCAAGATCTCGTAACTTCGAGTAGTCTTTGGTTGTGATCTTGGGGAAGCTTTCGACTCTTTTGAAGAGCGAATCATTGACTGCTTCGAGGCTGCCGTAGAATTCTTCCAGCCTTTCCCACACTAGGTCAAGACCTACTTGGGGTTGGTGCGCATTTGCTGCCCGCAGTCTATTCGCGTACTCTCTGGATTCGTTCCCCAGGAACTTGAATAGCAGGTTGAGCTCTTCCCTTGCTGAGAAGTCCAAGCTCTTGATTGCGTCTTTGAACGTGAACTTCCACGTCCGGTAGTTCTCAGGGAGGTCGTCGAAGCTGATGAGTCCTGCATGCACCAGGTCACGCCGGATCATGTACTTGGCTATGTCTGTCAGACCTGAGGCATCGGCGTGTTTGTCCCGTTCTGAGGTAGTTGCTGGGACGGTCTGTGCGGTCGCCTCTTCCTTGGCGTGGACGCATGATGGCTGCTGGCTAGTGTGAGGGCCTGTTTTCTCCCGCGTGGGTGTACCTGGATTGCGAGCCTGTTGTGGTGCATCCGTGTGCGCTCTGGCGTGTGGATCACTGTTGAGGCTGTGGCTATCCCAGGCAGCATGTGCCATTGACGGAGCAGCGTCTTCTCCTCGTGGTCCTAGCGAGTCTTCGGTGTCTGTGGTGTCACTCCCTCCGTGTTGAGATGGTGCGCTGGTGTTTACGCTGAAGAGGCTCCTTACGTAGTCTTCAGTGCATTGGGCTGGATCCTCTGAGGCTATCCGTCTGTACGGTAGCTCCCCGCTGTCCTGTCTCGCAGCTGCTTCTAGGACTTCGGCTTGGGCTATGGCGGCAGCGGCTTCCTTCTCTTGGTTAAGTGCCTCTAGATCCACGTCTAGTTCGGCCTTTCTGCGCGCAGCGGCGGCATTGGCAGCGGCGGCATTGACAGCGGCGGCAGTAGCGGCGGCGGCGGCATTGGCAGCGGCGGCAGTAGCAGCGGCGGCGGCATTGACAGCGGCGGCAGTAGCGGCGGCGGCGGCATTGGCAGCGGCGGCGTTCTGCTCCTCCTCTTCTATGCGCGCTCTTTCTGCCCTTACGGCTGCCTCTCTTCGACCATATTTGGCCCTGGTACGTGCGGCCTCTGCGGAGGCTCGCGCCTTGGTAGCGCTTGCGCTGGCGCTGGACGCGTTAGATCGCGCTGATCTTGCTGACCTTGAAGAATGCCTGGATGTGCTTGAGCGCTGCGATGCGGTTTCCAGCAAAAGGTTTTTTCTCTTACTCTCGGCTTCCGTGATAGAGGTTCGCACGCTGCTGTCACGTGTCAAGTCAATGTTACTCTGTAAGTCCCTTTCTTGCAGGCTTTCGCCGGTGTTTGCCCTGGCCAGGTAAGTGACGTATGCTTCTGACAGCCCTTGGTAGCGTGCGTGATCTATCTTTAATTGAGTTGTTGCCTGCTCGAGCTGTTGTACAGAATTGCCAGCGCCGGCGACATTGCATACCCCAAGTGCGGTTGTTTCCCAGGCCAACTCTAATTTGGCGCGGTGCGTTTCAATGTCAGTCTCATATTTTTCGCGGGCCTTTTGTGTCAGTGTGACTGTCCGTTTGGGCCTTGCGCCTGCCTGCGCCTGTTGCGGTTGCGCGGCGTTCTCTGTGTCTGAGTGATCGCTTTCCTGCGTGATGTCTGGTGAGGCTCTGAGTTCTGCCATGCTGTAGGTGTGTGTAGGCCTTTTGCCAGTGCGTGTGGCGTGCGGTCTTTTACCTTGTCAGCGATGGGCGTCTGTCTCAGGGGGGTAGGGAGGGGTGGAGATCTGGTGGAAGATGAGTATTCGGGCGTCCCTGTTCCCAGCCAGACGGGGCTCAGTTTAGGGCCAGGATCTGTAGGAGGGGTGGGCCCCCAGAGCCAGGCCATGGTTCCCAGGTTTTATAGAATTGGGGCATCTTCTGCTTTAGCATGGCTGTGAGCCTTTCCATGCTCATGACTGTGTTTATTCTTTTAACGGCTGTTCTTTTGGAGGGTGCTTTTATTTGTTTCCATGCCGCTGCGATTGAGCACCTTGCAGCTGTCAAGATAGATGAGGTCAACCTGGATAGTGGAGAAGGGAGGTCTTCTATTGATTTTCCCAGCACATAAGTCAGAGGGTCCAAGGGGACTTCCAGTCCTAGGGTTTCATGGAGAAGTTTCTGAACCCTGGTCCAGAACCTCTGGATCTCTGGGCATGACCCCCAAATGTGGGCCATGTCTCCTCTTTGACCACATCCCCTCCAGCACAGGTCTGGTGTGCCGGGGAAGATCTGGCTCAGTCTGTTCGGGGTTAGGTACCACTGAAATAAAATTTTATAGATATTCTCTTTTGTTATAGTACAAATTGATGTTTTGGTAGCTGATTCCCAGACATCCTCCCAGTCTTCAATCTCCATTTGTAGATTTAGGTCGGCCTTCCATTTTTGCATATAGGTATGGGACGGGGGGGTAAGTGTCGACTCCATCCCCCTGTAGATCTCGGAGATTAGTCCTCTCTGGTACTCGCCTTTGATACAGAGAGATTCAAATTTGGTCAAGGTGGGAAATTTGGAGTTTTGGGAGAGAGCTCGAAGAAAATGTCTGATTTGTAGAAATTTAAACAGATGGAGGTCACGTGACTGGTACTTATCTTGGAGCTCTTGGAAGGACAGAATTTCCTCTTTCTTCAGCAGATCTGCAACCATCCTAATATTTAGGTCCTGAAATTGACCAAATTGTTTGCATGAACACCCAGGCAGGAATTCTGGGTTTCCGAAGATGGGGGTGAGTTGAGAGGGGGATGATGATAGGCCGTACATCCCTTTGTTTTTAAGCCAAATGGACCATGTGCATCTCATTGCTCCCAGATCAAATTTCCGTGGTCCCCTTTCTTGATTTACTTGGGACCATAGGATAGCCGATAGGGGGGTGGGGGACGCGTGATAAGATTCTATCGCCAGCCAGCAGGAAGAACTCGGGGGATTATTCCAGACCACCGCCTGGCGTAGCTGATCTGCTTGATAATACTTGATCACGTCAGGTGCTCCCAGTCCTCCCCTCATCTTTGAGGATAGCATGACCAACCTCGGGACCCTAGGTTTGCGTCCTCTCCAAATGAATCGGAATATATGAGATTGTATATTTTTTAATTCCGATAGTGGTATCGTAATTGGGAGGGTTTGGAAAAAGTATAATAATCTGGGGAGGACATTCATTTTAGTGGAAATAATTCTTCCGAACCAGGAGATTTGGTGGTTGTTCCAGGAATCTAAATCTTTTTTGATTTGGTCAAATAGGGGGGGATAATTAATTTGGTAAAGGGATTTGTATAAGATTGTTATTTTTACTCCTTAGTATTTTATGTGAGAGGAGTTCCATCTGTATTTATAATTAGATTGGAGTAATTTCCACATTGGTTCTGGAAAGGAGAGATTAAGAGCTTCCGATTTGTCCATATTAACCTTATAATCAGAAACTTGGCTAAATTGATCTAGCAGTTTTTGAAGGTTGGGGAGGGATATATGGGGGTCGGCGAGGGTCAAAATCACATCATCCGCAAAGAGGAAGATTTTATATTCCGTTCCAGCGATCGGGATACTTTTTATGCTTGGATCGGCTCTGATTTTGGCCGCTAAGAGTTCAATTGTGATTGCGAATAGTAGTGGGGACAGGGGACAGCCTTGTCTGGTCCCATTTTTAATTGGGATTGGGTTTAATTGTCCGCCTGGTAGTTTAATAAATGCCGCTGGGTTTTGGTAGAGAGCACGAACTCCCTCTAAGGAAGGACCCATGAAGCCGAATTTTAGCATTGTTTGGTCGAGGAAGGACCATTTGATTCTGTCAAATGCCTTCTCGGCATCGAGGCTTAGTATCATGGCTTGGAGTTTGTTAAGATGCACATGGTCAATAATATCAACAATTTTGCGGGTGTTGTCAGAGGCCTGTCTTCCTGATACAAAGCCAACTTGATCAATATGGATAAGTCTGGGGAGAATCGGGTTTAGTCTGTTTGCTAAGATCTTGCTGAAGAGTTTAAGGTCTGTGTTAAGTAGGGAGATCGGTCTGTAGCTACCGCATTGTAGTGGGTCCCTTCCTTCCTTGTGGATGATAGCAAGGTTGGTCACCGAGATTGTGCCTGGGATTGGCTCACCCTCCAGAAAGGAGTTGAACATGTCCAGGAGATAGGGGGAGAGAGTCGACACGAACGTCTTATAATAAATATTGGAGAAGCCATCTGGTCCTGGGGTCTTGGCCAGTTTAAGGGAGCTTATGGCTTGAGCTAGTTCCACTTGTGAGATTTTTTTGTTTAGTTTCTCTAGCTCCTCCCCCGTGAGAGAGGGCAGGTTACATTGTGCAAGATATTGCGAGGCTATTTTGGCACTGTCGGGTTCCTGACCTGGGGGGTGAAGATTATAAAGTTCTTCATAGAATTTAGCAAATTCCTGGGCAATTTCTTTCTCCACAAAGGAGATCTGGCCGCTTTTGGTGCGTATCTTAGAGATTTGGGATTGAACTTTTATGCCTCTCAGTTTTGCGGCCAATAGTCTGTCTGCTTTGTTGCCCCTGTCATAGAACCTTTGGTTGGTCCATTTTAACGCCCTCTCTACCTCTTCAAGCTGCATTTGTTTTAGTTCCGTTCTCGTTTTGTCAAGTATTTTGAATAATCTTTTGGAAGGGTTACTTTTATGTTGCTGTTCCATATTTAGGATCCTATCTGTTAGCTCTTTTTGTATTTTAAGTTTCATTTTTTTCTTATAAGAAGCTAAAGAGAAAAGATCCCCTCTTATTGAAGCTTTATGTGCTTCCCACAGTATTGCTGATGCCGAAACGGATCCTTTATTTATTTCGAAGAATGTGGAGAGTTTTTGTCTAATTGTCTGGACTATTTTCGGGTCGTTAAGAAGAGAATCATTTAGCTTACATTTATATGTGTTGCTTTTAACGAAGGGTAGAGAGAGGGTTATTTCGACAGGGGAGTGATCAGACCATGTGATTGGACCTATGTTGGACTGGGAAGATTCCTGGAAAACATTATTGGTGCCTAGAAAATAGTCAATCCTTGAATAAGACTGATGAGGAGCTGAAAAGAATGTGTAGTCCCTCTGACCCTGGTGCTGGGCCCTCCATATATCCACTAGAGATGAACTTTGTAAAATCTCTCTGAACTTTTTGGCCTTTTTTTGAGTTTGGGTTGTATGGGGAGTTGCCAGTAAGGTGGATTTATCCTGATCTGGGAAGAGGACCATATTGAAATCTCCGGCTATGATTAATGAGGCCAGAGAAGACTGGTCTAGGGAATCGAGTAACTTTTGGAGGAATGGAACTTGATTTTCGTTGGGGGCGTATATATTGACGAGGGAGATGGGTGAACCCGAAATGGTGCCCTGTAAAATCAGGAATCTCCCATCTGGGTCTCGCGTTATATTTGTTGGACATTATTTTTAATCAAAATGGCCACACCTCTTTTCTTGTTTGGGGAGGATGCGAAAAAAGCCTGGGGGAAAGTATTCTTAAATTAGTTTGGGGGGTCAGGGGGAGTTACTATGTTTTTTAACCAATAAATAACTTTTTGGTCACCACGTCCTCGCTTTGCTATTTTGGCTGTTCGGCTATTTCTATTTGGATCTCTCCCTATTTTCTAACAGTCTGTGTTTGTCTAATTGCCTTTGCTTGTCACCTGTCATTTATTTTCCTAATCTAGGCTTTACATTAAAAGCTACGTTTTAATGACGTTACCGTTTCACTACTGCTGAGCTCCCGCTGGTAGGCGCTGCTCCCATTGGCTCGTTCATATTTCCCTCCAAGCCCTTTAACTCTCTCAGCCCCGTCCTCAGCCCCGATTGGCCAATGCAGATGAGCCATCGGGCACTGATTCGTTCCCATGCAGCATCCGCGCTGTGATTGGTCGCCAGCCCTTCTACCATGATTTTCTATAGCAGCGGGGAATCTATGTATAGTAAGGGGATCCCGATTAGCGTTCCGGCTCTCAGTGTGATCCTAACGTGGAGGTGATATAAGCGGTGTGCTCCGAGGCTGTGCCGGAGACACCTGAAAACGAGGCTGGGAGCCGATCCGAGCGGGAGATATGAAAGTGCTTCTGTGCTGCGTATCTGTGAGTCGCCGTAGAAGCGGAGAGTAGCAGTTTTAAGCAGGAGATTTGAAAGTGCTCAGCCAATAATTGTACCAGAGAGGTCTGGACGGTCCCTACCCCTACGGAGTGTGGCAGCCAGCCCTGGGTAAGCCTTGGAAGTGGTGCCTGGCACGTAGGTGTCATGGGAGAGGGGGTTTGGCCCAGTATTAAAGGGGTTACACCCCATTTGGCCACCCCCTGCTCTCACTTGGGAAGCAAGGGGTTAACTGGACTGCGGTCCAGTAAAGTGTTTTTACCCTGCTTCAGCCCCAAATGTGTATTCCCCTGTAAATGTGTATTGTTCCCATTCCAGTGTTTGCACCAACACATACACTGGGATTGATGCGGGAGGGAAGGGGTAAATGTTAGTTCAGTGTTTATAGCCCTTTGTTCCCTTTTCCCGCCTTTTCAGGCTCCATTTTGCAGCTCTCCATAAGTCGCCATTGCAGCCCAATGCAACCTTATGGAGATTCCGGCGATTTGGGCCTGTTTCGGTAGAAGACCTGCAGGTGGCGCCCGAGAGGAGGAGCAGCGGTTCCCTATTGTAAGTCAATGGAGCCATCCATTTCAATGGGGATTCCTCGACGCCGACCTCCAGGAACGGGTTGGCAACCATCCAAACCGCAGACCGCAAGAGCGGAAACATTTTCTGAAAAAGAGCTTTGATCACTACCCGGTCAAGTCCAGTCACAATTGGCGTGGGAAGCTTAGGTTCTAGGGCACCCAGGAATAAAATTCTTTTTGCCCCTAGACCTTAGGAACCCCCACACTCGACCACCACCGGGTCCGGGAATGAGGGACCCCCGTAAAGGGTCGCGCTCACCACGAGGGTCGTCCCATTGAATCCCATGGCGGCGCCGACCCATGCATTTCCTATGGCGGCGCCGGTCATTGATTCCAATGGGAGAAAGCTGCGGGGCGTTAAAACGGCTAAGTCCGAAAAGGTAAAAAGGGAAAGCCCATATCTCCGGTTCTGTGAGGACCAGAGGGCTGGGATTTGGGTCGCATGTAGTCACTGTTCCGGCATGACTGCATGGCCATTTCCAGCCCTCTCCGAACAACCAGACGGAGTATGGGCAACTGTGAAAAATTGTGGTTTCCCTATAGACTTCAATGGCGAAGTTGCTCCATTGAAAGACTATAGCGGCGGAGCCCATTGACTTCAACGGCTGAGTTGCTCCATTGAAAGCCTATAGTGGCGGAGCCCGTTGATTTCAATGGGAGAGTGAAAAGCAGAGATTTATTTTAGCTATGGCGGAGAATCCTGCATTAAAGTTAATGGGGGATTTTAACTTGTTTTTTGTATCTCCGGTTCTGGGGGTCATGGAAGGCTGAAACTTGGCCACAATTGCAAAGGTCCTCCGGCATGAGGACCTGGCAAATTTCAGCCCGCTCAGACCCACAGAACGGATTATTTTAATATGTGAAGGTATTAAAATATGAATTGTATTTTGGGTCTGGTATAAAAACTCAGAGCCCATATGTTAATGGTCAGGGAGGGAGATAAATGGTCTACAATAAAACCCCTGATCAAAGACTCCCCCACCCTGCTTGTGTATGCGAGCACAACAGAAAACAGGACGTGGGTACTTGAGGATAAGTGTTATAAGTCACACCCTAGGACAAAGGGTTTCCTGGCCCAGGTAGACATTCAGGCGCTGGGCTTGTTGGTGGGGGGCTAGAGAAATAAGCCCTTGATTAGAATAATACCCACCCAGTGGGCAGGTATTACAGTGCCCCTCAGGTGAGGTGGCAAGGAGAGATTGGGTGCAGGTAATTGTTCTCCAATGATCTGCACTCAACTATAAGGTATAGGACTGGAATTACATATAAACCAGTGTCAGTCCTATGCCTGGGTTATTTGTGGTTCGTTGTTCGTATTTTCGTGACTTCAAGTTTACCAACTATTTGATGCCTGATGAATTGCTAATCCTGTTTCCTGATTACTTCATCATCCCCATTCCTGAGTAAGTGTCTATATTTTGCCTGTTATTTGTATATCTTGTGTTCACCTTCTTTAAGGAATAAACTATATTTATTATATCTAAGTCGTGTTCAATTCAACCCAGATATTTTGGTGTGTATTATAACCTATCACTAGCTACCGTGACAGTAGGTAGCGAGGACTTCCACTGTATTCCCAGTGTTGGTGAGTGTAAGCTCTGTTTCTGATTTTGTGATGTGCTTGCGCCGGTTAGATTAAATACTGTTTATTGTACTGCTTTGTCCTGTCTGGTGAAACCCAGTGACTTGGAAAGGCGCTTAACAGCTATAAATGTGATAAAACAATAAAAGTTGGTGAAACTGAAAAATTCTCTCAACCTTCCAGGGAATATGCACTGATTCCCATACAACAGTTTAGGATCCAGGGCAGGAAGGGAGCAGCATCATCAGGAACACCCAGAAAAAAATACACAAATAATCATGGTGCAATATTATAATAAATGTGGGTCAAACTGTGAAACTTGGCTCTTGTAGATAACCTACTTACAAAATGTAAGATTCAAAATAGCAGGTTTGTTTTTAAAGATGGGTCTTTGGGCACCTCAGCTTAGGACCGCAGCATACAACAGCATACATGAGTAAGGGCTGGTGGCAGGCAGGATGATGTTTTCACATCGGCATCAGCTCCCAATCAGTCATATGCAATCATACAGAGATGAAGGGAAACAATAGTGTTTTACCGGATAACACCAGATTTTATCAGGGAAACGTGTAAGAAATGTACTCACAATAACGGCCGTTAATCTACTGCCTAAAGAAATCCCTATGTGAATGTGCTCATTTAATATATTGTGAGTACATTTCTTACACATTTCCCTGATAAAATCTGGTGTTATCTGGTAAAACACTATTGTTTCCCTTCATCTCTGTATGATTGCATATGACTGATTGGGAGCTGATGCCGATGTGAAAACACCATCCTGCCTGCCACCAGCCCTTACTCATGTATGCTGTTGTATGCTGCGGTCCTAAGCTGAGGTGCCCAAAGACCCATCTTTAAAAACAAACCTGCTATTTTGAATCTTACATTTTGTAAGTAGGTTATCTACAAGAGCCAAGTTTCACAGTTTGACCCACATTTATTATAATATTGCACCATGATTATTTTTGTATTTTTTTCTGGGTGTTCCTGAGGATACTGCTCTTGTCCTGTCTGGTGCCTTCATCCTGGTGATATGTTCTGGTCTTCTGTGACATTGATCTCCCCCCCACCCTGAATAAAACACAGACACCCTGATTTCCCCCTCTCACTGTGAATAAAACACGGACCCCTGATCCTCCCTCACTCTGAATAAAACACGGACCCCCTGACTGAATAAAACACGGACCCCCTAATCCCCTCCCCCCCGACTGAATAAAACACCCCGTTCTCCGTTACCCCTCTAATTACCCCAGTCCCACAGAAGACGCGCCGTTACACTTTGTGTGCAAACAACGGTGTTTATTCACAATGCTGTGTCGAACACTGCGGATAAGCATCATAAAAATATCCAGTACATACTGTACACTGTAATATGGAGGCGATATATATATATATATATATATATATATATATATATATATATATATATATATATATATATATATTACAGTACTTTAACAATAAAAAATGGTGATTACATTCCAATTCCAAATGGAAACACTCTGACTTGCATGAACATTTTGTGTTTTTTTTTTATTTGTAAACATTAGCCTTTGAGATGTTTGAAATAGGTCCTATATTTCAGTTACATAGGTATATATATATATTTCAGTATGTACAGTACATAAAGATTTCGGATCCTTATTACTTCCGGGAACTTTTAATATACTGCTCCAGTATCTTCCTTAGTACCCTCTGCAGAAATAAAACACAAACAGACATCGGTTAGTAAAGAAGAAATCATACACATATATACAGTGTTATATACACACACACACACATATATACATATACATATACCTATCTAAGGAACCTATCTATGCATTATTTGTATGGGACAAGCACCCATTTCCAGTTTATGTGTGTGCCACCTGCCTATTTTTATGTTATTTAATACATATATATATACACACATACACACACACACACACACACACACAAGAAACCAACCTCATCCCTTCCCTCCTCCTCCTCTTATCTCTCCCCCACCTACATATCTCTCCTTCTCATCTCTCTCCCTCCCATCACTTTCCTTTAATACCTTACGATGTACCCAATTCTCTCCGCCTCTCTCCCCTCCCGCAGCGTTCCTACTTTCTCCTCACGCGCCAACTGACTTCCCTCACTCTGTGTAAACTTCACAGCTATCTGACTCCTTATCTGCCACCAGGCCATGTGCATTATAATGTCACCAGATACATAGCCTGCCAGGTGCAACACCCAGAGGCTGATGGGAGTGCGGGCGGCGAGTGGGTGAAAGGCAGAGGCGGGAGGGCGGCGAGTGGGTGAAAGGCAGAGGCGGGAGGGCGGGCGGCGGGTGAAAGGCAGAGGCGGAAGGGCGGGCGGCGGGTGAAAGGCAGAGGCGGAAGGGCGGGCGGCGGGTGAAAGGCAGAGGCGGAAGGGCGGGCAGGTAAAAGGCAGAGGCGGAAGGCCGGGTGGGTGAAAGGCAAAAGCGGGAGCGTGAAAGGCATCGGATGAAAGGCAGAAGCGGGAGTGCGGGCGGCGAGTGGGTGAAAGGCAGAGGCGGGAGGGTGGGCGGCGGGTGAAAGGCAGAGGCGGGAGGGTGGGTGAAAAGCAGAGGCGGGGCACGGGCGATGGGTGGAAGGGGCAGGGGGAGAAATCAGGGGTGGGGGGGAGAAGGCGGGGGGAAGGCAGGGGTGGGGGGGAAGGTAGGGGCGGGGGGGAGAAGTCAGGGGGGGGAGAAGACGGGGGGAGAAGGCGGGGGAAGGCAGGGGCGGGGGGAAGGTAGGGGTTGGGGGGGGGAAAGGCAGGGGTGGAGGAGGGGTGTCAGTGGGTCTGTCACTGTGTGTGTCAGTGTGTCTGTCACTGTATGTGTGCCACTGTGTGTCGGAGGGGGGGGCAAAAACGGAGCTGGGGGGGGCAAAAACGGAGCTGGGGAGGCAAAAACGGAGCTGGGGGATGGCAAAAATGGAGCTGGGGGGAGGCAAAAACGGAGCTGGGGGGAGGCAAAAACGGAGCTGGGAGCGAGGCAAAAACGGAGCTGGGGGGAGGCAAAAACGGAGCTGGGGGGAGGCAAAAATGGAACTGGGGGGCAAAAACAGAGCTTTGGGGGCAAAAACGGAGCTAGGGGGTGGCAAAAACGGAGCTAAGGGGGGGGGGCAAAAACGGTGCTGGGGGGCAAAAACGGAGCTGGGGAGGGGGGCAAAAACGGAGCTGGGGAGGGAGGCAAAAACGGAGCTGGGGAGGGGGGCAAAAACGGTTCTGGGGGGGCAAAAATGGAGCTGGGGAGGGGGGCAAAAATGGAGCTGGGGAGGGGGGCAAAAACGGAGCTGGGGAGGGGGGCAAAAACAGAGCTGGGGGGCAAAAACGGAGCGGGGGGGGCAAAAACGGAGCTGGGGGGGCAAAAACGGAGCTGGGGGGGCAAAAACGGAGCTGGGGGGCAAAAACGGTGCTGGTGGGGGGGGGGCAAAAACGGTGCTGGTGGGGGGGGCAAAAACGGTGCTGGTGGGGGGGGGCAAAAATGAATGGAGCTGGGGAGGGGGGCAAAAATGGAGCTGGGGAGGTGGCAAATACTCACACGTCTCAGTTAAACCCCCCCCCCCCCACCAGCAGCAACAGCCACCACCACCAGGGAGCATTTCCTCACATCAGGCGGCAGCAGCAGCGTGTCCGGGGGTTGGGGACCCCTGGGTTAGAGCGCTCCGGCCAATGAGAGCCATGGGAGGGTGGGACACACGGGGGGTGAGACACACCGGCCAATGAGAGCCGTGGGAGGGCGGGCGGACCGACTGACCAATCAAATGGTCTACAGGGACTCACAAACAACATTTTCAGTTTTATATATAGATATGTTTATGACTATAAAATATATTTGTTTTAATCTGGAAGGTACCAAATACCACTGACAGATGTTGGATTAACTGTTTTGTGGAAGGTTCATTTTTTCTTATATAGTGGTCTTGCTCTAAAATACAAACCTTTTGGATACAAGTTTTAGAAGTCATAAAGGAAATGACTGGTTTTAGTCTCCAGTTGGATCCTTTAGTGGTTGTGTTGGGTGCAGTAGATGTGGATAAAAGTATGTCCTTAAATCTAACTCCAGTTTCCTAATCACACATATACTATTAACCTCCGGATTGTGCATTCCTTGCAACTGGAAGAATGTATCAGCACCAGATATGACACAATGGTTGACCAGAGCACGGGAGACATGTGCTTTAGAGAGCTGTATGGGTATCTGGTTTCCTGTCTTATCTTATTTGGAAATACATAACGAGACCAGATGATGCTGGGAGTTAAAGTATGTGTTTTTTTTCCATATAAATGCATTTATATTTATTCTGAAATTAAGAGGTCTCAGATATGAAGATGGTGTCTTTTTTATTTTGTGGCAATGTCTAATTTTCTTACATAATTCTTAGATAATATATGAGCTATTGTGCGTGTGCGTGTGCGTGTGCGTGTGCGTGTAGGGGGTTATGGGTGGTAAAAATTTAGTAGTTATTAATAAGTTTTTTTTTTTCATGCTAGATTCAGTGTTTTAAATATGTAAGTATGTTATTCAGTGTTTTAAATATGTTATATATATTAATTCTTCTATGTATGTTTAATTATTGAATTAATATTGTTTCATATTATTTAAAAACAAATTAAAAGATTTAAAAAAATTATTTATATATATGTGTGTGTGTGATTGTGTGTGTTTATAACTGCACATTACATACTGTGTAGGTACGTTTACATATACAGCTGTATGAAGATGTTCATGGGGTGGTGCATATACTGTATACTGTATGTGAGTACATGTATGTATGTTGATATGTAAAATATACGTGGATGTGTGGTTGACATATTACATCATCAAACCTCGAAAGCAATTTAGCATTAAGCCAAATTCAATAGAAAGAAATCATGTAAAGGTCGCCCCGTTATTATTCGCTAAGGTGGAGTACACATTCTTTTCTATACCACAGCCATTAAGACATCAGTATATGAACTCCCCATTGCATCAAATGTCATAGATAGATAGATAGATACACAGGTGTGTGTGTGTGTGTGTGTGTGTGTGTGTGTGTGTGTGTGTGTGTGTATAATCACCTGCAGGAATTTAGCACTAAACCAAATTCTCTCTCTGTACTGAATGTCCTGTATATGTATTTATATATATATATATATATATATATATATATATATATATATATATATATATATATATATATTGTATTGCTTGACCTGAGGAAGAGAGCAGGACTCTCGGAAGCTTGTCCTATGACATAAATTGTTAGTCCAAATAAAAAAGGTATCACCTAATACTGAAGAACTCTTATTCTGCGCTATCATAACTGGACTAACACTGCTATTTCCGTTTTATTTATATATACATACACACACACACACACACACGCACGCACACGCACGCACGCACACACGTGGGAATTCTACACCTATGTAAGTGCAATATTGGAAGTGTGGTAATAAGAACCCTCGCTTGATCTGATTGGCTGGGCCTGGTATTTCCAGTGCGCGCCTGTCCCACTGACCTGTGATTCGTCCATCTGACTGAGAGAGGACGCTCTGCGCAGCTCCTGCAAGAACTGACCCCAGACATCCTCTGCGCTGCGCGGTGGGAAGAGCACGGAGCTCAGCAGCTCTGTCTCAGACTGACGGGGGGATTCCTGCAGGCTCTTCTTACCCATAAAGTGTCCTGGGGAAAGTCAGCGGAGAAGACACGGTCAGCGTATACTAACCTCTTCCCTGCCAGAGGGGCAAGCAACACATTGCAGAGCAGTATAAGAAAGCGCAGAGAGATATCATAACACGCAGAGAGATATCATAACACGCAGAGCGATATCATAACACGCAGAGCGATATCATAACACGCAGAGCGATATCATAACACGCAGAGCGATATCATAATACGCAGAGCGATATCATAACACGCAGAGCGATATAATAACACACAGAGCGATATCATAACACGCAGAGCGATATCATAACACGCAGAGCGATATCATAATACGCAGAGCGATATCATAACACGCAGAGCGATATCATAACACGCAGAGCGATATCATAACACGCAGAGCGATATCATAACACGCAGAGAGATATCATAACACGCAAAGAGATATCATAACACGCAGAGCGATATAATAACACGCAGAGAGATATCACAACACGCAGAGAGATATAATAACACGCAGAGAGATATCATAACACGCAGAGAGATATCATAACACGCAGAGAGATATCATAACACGCAGAGCGATATAACAACACGCAGAGAGATATCATAACACGCAGAGAGATATAATAACACGCAGAGAGATATCATAACACGCAGAGAGATATCATAACACGCAGAGAGATATCATAACACGCAGAGAGATATCATAACACGCAGAGCGATATAATAACACGCAGAGAGATATCATAACACGCAGAGAGATATCATAACACGCAGCGAGATATCATAACACCAGAGAGATATAACACGCATAGAGATACTGCTGCGGCAGAGTTTATTCGAGCATTTGCCCGTTCTCTGCTGCAGCAGTAGCCTGGCGCGCGCCCGAGAGTGACGGGCGCGCGCCGAAGCAGCGGAAGAGCGCCCTCCGATCGGGGCGCTCTCCCTACCGCTGCCGGGTCCGCCGGGTCCCCCGGAACCCCCTGCCGCTATCCCGCGATCGCGGGACACCAGGGCTCCCTCGGGGAGCCCCTGGACGCGCGTGCAGGGGGCGCACGCTCCCGATGACGCGTGACCGCGCGTCTATGACGCGCGGCACGCCGAGGGGCAGCCACTAGCAAGCCGGGAGATTTCCCGGCTTGCGGTACCGACCACACTCGGATAAAGTGTGTCGGTACTGTATCATAACACGCAGAGAGATATAATAATAACACGCAGAGAGATATAATAACACGCACAGATATAATAACACGCAGAGATATAATAACACGCAGAGAGATATAATAACACGCAGAGATATAATAATAACACGCAGAGATATAATAACATGCAGAGATATAATAATAACACGCAGAGATATCATAACACGCAGAGATATAATAACACGAAAAAGATATAATAACACGCAGAGAGATATAATAACACGCAGAGAGATATCATAACACGCAGGGAGATATAATAACACATAGAGATATAATAACACGCAGAGCGGTATAATGACACGCTGAGCGATATAATAACACGCAGAAATAGAACCCCACCCGCTCTGCAGGTATATGAAGAACTGGGGTGCACTAGTGTTATAATAAATGGAGAGAAAGAAAGATTTAGATATTGCTACAGTACCAGAGATGGGGCAATACCCAAGAACCCATTAAACTGCACTCACCTCTAGTTATTGAGTACTGTATTGTATCAGATACCAACAAGACAAGCTAGGGATTGATCACCGTTTTAGCCAGATAAGAGAACATATAATCCCCCCTAATATATCCACTTGGAATATTGAAAATGTAAAAAACTTTATTGGAAAATATCCTAAAATAAATGGGGGTAAATTAGCACAGATATGAATTTACACACTGTACAAGCATTAAAAAGGCTATCATGTAAGATGCCCGGGAGGCTTCCTAGGGGTGGAAATAATGTTCACTAGGTTAGATCTCCCGATCTTAGTGATGTTATGATGTCTGTTTGATTAAGTGCCAGACACTCTATATTGCTTGATGTATGTAACTATGTATGTAATGAGTACAGTACTCGTAGTGGAGTGATCAAGTAATATTGTCCGCTTAATTAGGTTAGATCAGTATACAAATTACTTAGCAGGGTCAGGCAATTCGAACCATCGCTTGGTGCTCGCTGTCATGATGACGTCATCATGTGTCTCCCTCGAAAAAGCAAGCGCGAAACGTACGTCGGGGGACACGTGATGACGCCATTCCAAAGGCAGTCTCGGCAATAGCAGCAAGGCCTAGCCGTCGGTGTCCCGGTATGTTATCCATACAATAACGGATGAAAGCGATGACCGCGAGAGATCCTCCTGAGTGGTCTGCAGGCATTTATAGCGTGGCCATTAATAAAGGTGGTATGAAATGTGAGATACATAATACTCATTTGTATGTGTGGAAGGCAAGGACTTGTAACAATAACAATCTCCGCAATATGAAGAGATCGAGTCCATAAAACATTCACACTGGCTGCTCATTTATAGAAATGAATTGGAAATATTATTCTGTGGCTTGCATGCCAAGAGATATTTTCTATGGCTAATACGTGTGAATGATACAGACACACTTCCGGGGCTGGGATTACGCGAGGCTGTTCTTATACAGATCCTGGTCACCCAGACGCATTTTTTTGTCTCTAAGTGCCCCTGAAACACCTACCTTGTCCTACGATTACCGATCACAGCCCAATATCAAGCAATTGTGAGGACTCGGGGGTCACGACGGTCGCAGCGTGACCTCCCCTCACCTCTTTCTGCTGCCGCTGCTGTGCGGCTCCGTCCTCGCCGCTCACGTCCGACCTCCGTAGTGAGGGGGTTTCCCCGTCGGGCTGCCACTGCTCCGCGTGTGGGTGATGCTTGGGCGCCTGCCATTGCCCCTGTGCGCGCATCCCCACCCGTTACGGAGCGCGTGCCGGCACAAGTTCATTTATTCACTCTTGCAGTGAAGCCACGCCCCCCCGCCCACGCGCTGGTTATCAGTTAAATCTAAACCTTACCACCTGGCGGCCTATTATGGGGACCAATCCTGGACAGCTCCTCGGGCTCCTCCAGGCCTGCCTCCGCTACCCATTGGTCAGCCACAGTACTTAATATCTGTCCTACCTCTCTCACATCGCTCGACATAGTCTCTGCTACGGACGTCTATTCTGGCTCTCCCTTTGTCTTCATGTATTCAGGATGCGACCCGGCTTGGCGGACGTTCCTATCTGGCTCTAGCCCCAGCCTCCCTCTTGACCTTGCAGCTTCTATCATCCCTCGACCACAGCTTGGACCTCGACCTCCCGGATCTCTCTCTCTCCCCGACCTTGGCTAACGGGAACGACTTCGTCTCTTCTGTACCGGTACCGGCAAGTATTGCTATACCTTTTCACACCTGGCCTGGCAACGCCAAAACACCACACTCTGGACACACTCCTTCTGCTGCGTCCCCACCTCAGTATAAGGGACGAGTCTGGTCTGCGGGCAGCACCGGCGTAACATTATGTCGAGCCCACAAGACACAGACCAGACTGACATGGCTTCCATGATGACGGCCATGTATGAACAAGTCCAGGCCCTAACTGACCAAATGGCTCTCCTCACTCAACAGGTACAGGACCTTTCATTTCAGGCACCACCTGTGGCCGCACCGCCACTGTCGCCAGAACCAGTAACCGCCGCGACCTCAGGCCCAAAGATCCCAGCACCTAAACCGTATACGGGGGATCCGCACGCCTGTCGCGGTTTTCACAATCAATGCGAGATCCAGTTTGAGATGGCTCCACAGCAGTACTCCACTGGTCGCAAGAAAGTGGCATATGTGTACAGCCTGCTTACAGGGAAAGCACTGGCATGGGCCTCCCCAATTTGGGAACTACATCCCGAAATCACCTGCGATTACGCGGCCTTTAGACGAGACTTTTGACAGGTCTTTCTATACTCCCGCACGCCAAGAAACTGCCTCTGACTGTTTGCTTGAGCACAGGGATATCGTTCCGTGGCCCAGTACGCCTTGGAATTCAGGACTATAGCAGCTGAGACACGATGGGACCAGGAGGCTTTAGTCTCAGTCTTCTGGCGAAGCTTAATGGATTCCGTGAAGGACGAACTCACCTCACAACCCAGGCCAGGGCTTCTGGAGGAACTCATCTCCCAAGCCAATCGAGTGGATCAGCGCCTTCAGGTATGCCACGCTCAGCGCCAGCATCCCCAATTTATGCCCTTCTGTGCTCCTTTTCCCAGATTCTCTCCCACCACAGGACCTGCTGTCTCCCCGCTACCCACTCTGGAGGCTCCGGAGCCGATGCAACTTGGAGTCCAGCGTCCCCGGACACCGATACAGCAAGCTCACAAAGCCGGTGGATTATGTTATTAATGCGGATCCTCCGAGCATCTGGTCCGTGAATGTCCACTACGCCCGGGAAACGTCCAAACCCAGTGAGTACGAAGGGGCTCTCCCTGGGTGCTAAATCTCCTTGTCCCCTTTCCAGGAAGGAACTTCCCAAAAAGTTGAACATTCCCGTCTCTCTCTCGGGTCCTACCTTCCGCACCTCCACTGCAGCATTTATCGATTCCGGTGCGGGAGGAAATTTCGTGGACCAAACCTTCTCTGAACAGAACCAGATTCCACTCGTTAGGAAGAAGTCTCCCGTTGCCTTGGTCGGGATCGACGACCGTCCACTCACCCCGGCATACATTTCTTTGGAGACTTGCGCCATCACCCTTTCCTCTCATTCCCACAAGGTGACCTTGGCCTTTGATGTAATCCACGCTCCCGGAACTCCAGTCACCCTTGGCTTACCTTGCTTGCAGAAGCACAATCCTCACATCAACTGGACATCCCAAGATCCTATTACCTGGAGGTCAAGGTCAGAGGAGCTATCTCCACCAGCCGTACTTCCGCCTCGACTGCTGGCCAATACATCCAACCCTAAAGGAGGTTTACCCGCTCCGTATGCTGGTTTTCTGGATGTCTTCAGCAAGACCCAATCCGAACTACTACCTCCCCACAGACCTTACGATTGTCTGATAGACTTGGTACCTGGATACACATTGCCCAAATCCAAATCCTACCCCTTCTCTCTACCTGAGACGGAAGCCATGAATGAATATATCCGTGAGAACCTAAAGCGGGGCTTTATACGGCACTCCAATTCGCCCGCGGGAGCTGGATTCTTTTTCGTCAAGAAAAGGGACGGTACTCTCAGACCGTGTATAGACTACCGGGGACTGAACTGCATCACGGTGAAGAACCGATACCCACTTCCACTCCTCTCTGAACTATTCGACAGACTTCAAGGTGCTAACCTGTTCTCCAAGCTTGACCTTTGCGGGGCGTATAATCTTATTCGCATTCGGGAGGGCGACGAATGGAAGACCGCCTTCAACACCCGTAGCGGCCACTACGAGTATCTCGTGATGCCCTTCGGTTTATGCAACGCTCCGGCAGTTTTTCAGGACTTTATCAACGACATCTTTCGGGATGTCCTTAACCGTTTTGTAATTGTTTATCTGGATGACATCCTTATTTTTTCCAAGAATCTACAGGATCATATCATTCATACCAAGTTTGTACTCTCCCGCCTCTGAGAGAACCGATTGTTTGCCAAGATGGAGAAATGTCTCTTTCACCAGTCTACCACCTCTTTTCTTGGGTATATTATTTACAACACGGGATTGGCCATGGACCCAGAGAAACTTAAAGCCGTAATAGATTGGCCGCAACCCGACTCCCTCAAGTCTATTCAGCGGTTCCTAGGCTTTTCCAATTATTACCGGAAGTTTATTCGTAACGTCTCCACCATCATCGCCCCGATCATGGCACTGACCCAAAAAGGAGCTAATCCTTCATCTTGGTTTCCTGAGGCAGTCACAGCTTTTGAAACACTGAAACAAGCTTTTGTCTCAGCTCCCGTCCTTCGATACCCAGACACCAATTTTTCTTTCACCCTAGAGGTAGACGCTTCGGACTGCGGGGCCGGCGCTGTCCTATCCCAAAGATTTTCTCCCCAGGATAAACTTCACCCGTGCGTTTTTTTCTCGAAGAAGTTTTCCCCAGCTGAGAGGAACTATGATGTGGGAAATAGAGGACTTTTGGCCGTCAAGTTGGCTCTTCAGGAATGGAGGCATCTGAGGGGTCAAAAGAGCCGTTCACTATTCTCACGGACCACAAAAATCTTTTATACATCGAGAATGCCCGCTGCTTAGGTCCCCGCCAAGCCCGCTGGTCGTTATTTTTCTCCAGGTTTAATTTTATTTTGTCTTACATTCCCGGCACTAAGAACTTCAAGGCGGATGCTCTCTCTATTCCGGAGATTCTGGAATGGGGGCATGCTTCCCGTCCGGCAGGAAACCCAGGCTACAAGAAGACTTTGGATCTCATCCGTCGCACCTTTTGGTGGCCCAATATGGCCAAATCCATCCTTGAATTTACCCGGGCCTGTCCGGTATGGGCACGCAATAAGATTCCTCGACAGAGACCCCATGGTCTTCTTTTGCCCTTATCCATCCCGGAGCGCCCCTGGTCCCACATATCCATGGACTTTATTGTCGAATTGCCTAGGTCGAATGGCATGACCACCATTCTAGTAGTGGTGGATCGGTTTTCCAAGATGGCACATCTTATTCCTCTCAAAGGATTACCCTCCTCACCCGCCCTAGCCGATATTTTCTCCAAAGAAGTTTTCCGGATCCATGGCATTCCCACATCCATCGTATCGGATCGTGGCTCTCAGATTCTGGAGGACCTTCACCAGAAGACTGGGCATTGCTTCCTCCTTCTCTTCGGGTTATCACCCTCAGTCTAATGGACAGACCGAGAGGGTCAATCAATCTCTCGAGAAGTATTTAAGGTGCTTCGTCTCTGACTCCCAGGATGACTGGGTGGAATTGCTTTCCTGGGCTGAGTATGCCTTTAATTCCTCCAGGAATGAATCCACTGGGGAGACACCTTTCTTTATTAATTACGGCTTTCACCCGGCTCGCCTGCCTATTTCCAATATCTCCTCTGGAGTTCCAGCAGTGGATGAACACATCTCCCACCTACAGGACTCTTGGGCTAGAATTCAATCAGCACTTCAAAGGTCCTCCCTGTCTTCTAAAGTCCAGGCTGACCGCCGTCGCCGACCTGCACCCAACTACTTAAATTGGTTGAATGAATATTCGGAATCAGGGTCTGTCTCACCGGCAGCTCATGGCTAGGACATCTCTCCACTCCCACATACTAACAATGTGTTAGCACCAGGAGCCAAGCGCAGCAGAGACAATAGATGTGGTTTGTATATCTTCTTATCAAACTCATCACATTCACATGCTATAACCCAAGGGGGCTCAACTTCAGTCCTCAAGCCCACCCCCAAACAGGTCAGGTTTTCAGGATATCCCAGCTTCAGCACAGGTTGCTCAATTAGTCCTTGCATTAGCACAGTTGGCTCAATCAGTTTCTGCTTCAGCACAGGTGGCTCAATCAGTCCCTTCTTCAGCACAGGTGGCTCAATCAGTCCCTGCTTCAGCACAGGTGGCTCAATCAGTCCCTGCTTCAGCACAGGTTGCTCAATCAGTCCCTGCTTCAGCACAGGTTGCTCAATCAGTCCCTGCTTAAGCACAGGTGACTCAATCAGACTCTGGTTCAGCCCGGGTGGCTCAATCAGACGCTCAGTGAGCCTCTGATTGAGCCACCTCTGCTGAAGCTGTGACTGATTTAGCCACCTGTGATGAAGCAGGGGTATCCTGAAAACCGGACCTGTTGGGGGGACTTGAAACCTCCTGGTATAAACCTTAAAAAGCATTTGAATAATAGATTGTACGTGACTGTCACGCTGGGGAGCGTTTTGGAAACAGCCAGACTAGAGGATGGGAAACACCGTTGGGATGAGTGAGGTCACGGAATATCTGTTATTCATACGCGTGTGTGGGGTTTATAGCGTGAGTGTGCGATACTTACACTGTGAGAACATATACAAGCAATATCACACCATTGGCTCTTTCTTGCGCTTGTCTACTGTTGCTAACACACACACACACACACACACACAAACACATAAATACACACACACACATATATATATATGTGTGTGTGTATTTATATATATGTGTGTGTATTTATATATATATATGTGTGTGTGTTATACACACACAGAGAAATACCGCAATCAGAACAACCGTTACCAATAAATGATATCTAAAGCCAAAAAATATCCCTATAAATAAAATCGGGACTGGTGGTGCTAAGGGGCAGAATAAATATCACAAACACAAAGAAACAAAGAAACCCCTAAAAAAGCACTCAGACATATCTTACAAATAATACAACGAAAGATGTGATTTGTATAATCCAAAAAAAGTAATTTTGAATGAAACACATCTAACACAACAAGAAAAACTAAAATGACACGCATGAAAACATCTGTTAGACTGTTTCTTTGTGTTTGTGATGTGTGTGTATGTCGGTGGGTGTGTCGTGTGTGTGGTTAAGTTATGGTGGGTAAAAAAAGTGACAAAAACCTCCACAGCTTCAAAAATGAAGCTATGGCTACTGGCTATGCATAACATATATAAACGCATTCTTATATACACACACACCTTTATATACACCTACAGTATACACGCACACACACACACACACACACACAGAAACAAACATATATAAACACAAACCTATATCCACACACACACAGAAAAACAGACACACAGAAACATATATAAACACACAAACATATATAAACACACACACACACACATGCAGTATACATAGACACAAGATGTCACTCTCCTGTCACTGTCACTCTGCTGTCACTGTCACTCTACTGTCACTGTCACTCTGCTGTCCCTGTCACTCTCCTGTCCCTGTCACTCTCCTGTCACTATCACTCTCCTGTCACTATCACTCTCCTGTCACTATCACTCTCCTGTCACTCACTCTGCTGTCACTGTCACTCTCATGTCACTGTCAAGCTCCTGTCCCTGTCCTGTCACTGTCACTCTGCTGTCCCTTTCGAGTCACTGCCACTCTGCTGTCCCTGTCACTCTGCTGTCACTGTCCTGTCACTCTGCTGTCACTGTCACTCTGCTGTCCCTGTCCTGTCACTGTCACTCTGCTGTCCCTGTCCTGTCACTCTGCTGTCCCTGTCCTGTCACTGTCACTCTGCTGTCCCTGTCACTGTCACGCTGCTGTCCCTGTCCTGTCACTCTGCTGTCCCTTTCGAGTCACTGCCACTCTGCTGTCCCTGTCACTCTGCTGTCACTGTCCTGTCACTCTGCTGTCCCTGTCCCTCTGCTGTCACTGTCCTGTCACCATGCTGTCCCTGTCCTGTCACTGTCACTCTGTTGTCCCTGTCCTGTCACTCTGCTGTCCCTGTCCTGTCACTGTCACTCTGCTGCCCCTGTCCTGTCACTGTCACTCTGCTGTCCCTGTCCTGTCACTCTGCTGTCCCTGTCCTGTCACTCTGCTGTCCCTGCCCTGTCACTGCCACTCTGCTGTCCCTGTCCTGTCACTGTCACTCTGCTGTCCCTGTCCTGTCACTCTGCTGTCCCTGTCCTGTCACTCTGCTGTCCCTGTCCTGTCACTGTCACTCTGCTGCCCCTGTCCTGTCACTGTCACTCTGCTGTCCCTGTCCTGTCACTCTGCTGTCCCTGTCCTGTCACTCTGCTGTCCCTGCCCTGTCACTGCCACTCTGCTGTCCCTGTCCTGTCACTGCCACTCTGCTGTCCCTGTCCTGTCACTCTGCTGTCCCTGTCCTGTCACTCTGCTGTCCCTGTCCTGTCACTCTGCTGTCACTCTGCTGTCCCTGCCAATGTCCTGTCACTGTCACTCTGCTGTCCCTGTCCTGTCACTGTCACTCTGCTGTCCCTGTCCTGTCACTGCCACTCTGCTGTCCCTGTCACTCTGCTGTCCCTATCCTGTCACTGCCAATGTCCTGTCCCTGTCCTGTCACTAAGGTTAAAGAAAATGTAATGTTATGTTAATATTAGGAAACAAGTTATAATATTTGAGTGTGTGTGTGTATGTATGTATGTATGTATGTATGTATCTATATATATATATATATATATATATATATATATATATATATATATATATATATATATATATATATATATATATATATAGCCACTATCATTATCCTGAGACCCAGTTATTGTAAATGCGACATTTAGTAATAATGAGGTCTTTTATTGCAGTTTCATTGGATCTTTCAGCAGCCGTAATAACGAGTGGTGCTGAGTCTCACTTGGAACTGAATCTTTAGCTGTCAATCATTACATGATATAAACATTTCTACTATAAAAACAGGACGGGTGAGGCACACAATCCCTGTCCCCTTGTCTCCCTGTGCCTCAATCACAACAATGAGATGGCCAGCTTTATGGACATGGCACAACCCCATGTATAGCGCTACAGACACTGTCAGCGATATAAGAGAATATATTATATTTCAATATTCCTTGCACTTTACAAAAAGCTTTTTTTTTAACTGGTTTGCTTTGTGTGTCAAGTGTTAATTCTAATCTTATCGAGCAATTGTTGTCCTTCCCCATCAGCTCTTTGGCTAGTGACCACATAATTATTTAAAAGGAAACAGAGGGGGGGAAAGGGAGCCGGGTTCAACCGCTTCCCGGCAAATACACATCGCTTCTAAACCGGAAATAACCTCCAGAGCATTTGGGGACCAAGGAGAGCGTAGCAGTTCCAAAAAACCCAAAGAAAATACTTGTCTGAGTTTTAACAAATAGTGCCAGCCGACATTTAACCCATTAAACACGTCCCTGTCATTAGGTCACTTTGCCCCTATGTGAGAATGTTCCTTTAACCCATTAAACACGTCCCTGTCATTAGGTCACTTTGCCCCTACGTGGGACTGACCCTTTAACCCATTAAACACGTCCCTGTCATTAGGTCCCTTTGCTCCTACGTGGGACTGACCCTTTAACCCATTAAACACGTCCCTGTCATTAGGTCACTTTGCCCCTACGTGGGGCTGACCATTTAACCCATTAAACACGTCCCTGTCATTAGGTCACTTTGCCCCTACGTGGGACTGACCCTTTAACCCATTAAACACGTCCCTGTCATTAGGTCCCTTTGCTCCTACGTGGGACTGACCCTTTAACCCATTAAACACGTCCCTGTCATTAGGTCACTTTGCCCCTACGTGGGACTGACCCTTTAACCCATTAAACACGTCACTGTCATTAGGTCACTTTGCTCCTACGTTGGACTGACCCTTTAACCCATTAAACACGTCCCTGTCATTAGGTCACTTTGCCCCTACGTGGGACTGACACTTTAACCCATTAACCAAGTCCCTGTCATTAGGTCACTTTGCCCCTACGTGGGGCTGACCATTTAACCCATTAAACACGTCCCTGTCATTAGGTCACTTTGCTCCTACGTGGGACTGACCATTTAACCCATTAAACACGTCCCTGTCATTAGGTCACTTTGCCCCTACGTGGGACTGACCCTTTAACCCATTAAACACGTCACTGTCATTAGGTCACTTTGCTCCTACGTTGGACTGACCCTTTAACCCATTAAACACGTCCCTGTCATTAGGTCACTTTGCCCCTACGTGGGACTGACACTTTAACCCATTAAACACGTCCCTGTCATTAGGTCACTTTGCTCCTACGTGGGACTGACCTTTTAACCCATTAAACACGTCCCTGTCATTAGGTCACTTTGCCCCTATGTAAGAATGTTCCTTTAACCCATTAAACACGTCCCTGTCATTAGGTCACTTTGCCCCTACGTGGGACTGACCCTTTAACCCATTAAACACGTCCCTGTCATTAGGTCACTTTGCCCCTATGTGGGACTGACCCTTTAACCCATTAAACGCGTCCCTGTCATTAGGTCACGTTGCCCCTACGTGGGACTGTCCCTTTAACCCATTAAACACGTCCCTGTCATTAGGTCACTTTGCTCCTACGTGGGACTGTCCCTTTAACCCATTAAACACGTCACGGTCATTAGGTCACTTTGCCCCTACGTGGGACTGACACTTTATCCCATTAAACACGTCCCTGTCATTAGGTCACTTTGCTTCTACGTGGGACTGACCATTTAACCCATTAAACACGTCCCTGTCATTAGGTCACTTTGCCCCTATGTGAGAATGTTCCTTTAACCCATTAAACACATCCCTGTTATTTGGTCACTTTGCCCCTACGTGGGACAGACATTTTAACCCATTAAACACGTCCCTGTCATTAGGTCACATTGCTCCTACGTGGGACTGACCATTTAACCCATTAAACACGTCCCTGTCATTAGGTCACTTTGCCCCTACGTGGGACTGACCCTTTAACCCATTAAACACGTCCCTGTCATTAGGTCACTTTGCTCCTACGTGGGACTGACCCTTTAACCCATTAAACACGTCCCTGTCATTAGGTCACTTTTCCCCTACGTGGGGCTGCCCTATTACTGAATAACTTACCTACTGCCCACTGGTGGCCGCCTCTTGGCAGTACGTTGAATTTTCCCTGTTTGGACGCTTCCTCTGAGAACTCCGCGCTGACGGAGAGCGACACGAGGGAGAAGAAGAACAGGTGAGCGAGTAACCCGTGCTGCAGCATCCGAGTGAGACGCATCGCTGGCATGTCCCCGCACAGGGTCTCTGAGATGCTCTGTCTGGGGGATGTCTCTGAGGCGCTTAGTTTGGGGGATGTCTCTTAGACACTTAGTTTGGGGGATGTCTCTGAGACGCTTAGTTTGGGGGATGTCTCTGAGATGCTGTGTCTGGGGATGTCTCTGAGGCTCTCTGTCTGGGGATGTCTCTGAGGCGCTCTGTCTGGGGATGTCTCTGAGATGCTCAGTTTTGTGGAAAGTCCCTGAGACGCTCTGTCTTTGAAATGCTCAGTTTGGAGGATGTCTCTAAGATGCTCAGTATGGGGGAAGTCTCTGAGATGCTCAGCCTGCGGGATGTCTCAGCCTGGGGATGTCTCAGCCTGCGGGATGTCTCAGCCTGCGGGATGTCTCAGCCTGCGGGATGTCTCAGCCTGCTGGAAGTCTCCTTCTCTCTCTCCTTCTCTCTGATCTCCTGAGGTTATATAGTGTGAGTTCTGGGAGGGAGTTGTATGATGAATAACACACGTGTCTTGTAGTTACGCACACAGGGGCTGTGTGCAGGGTTTAACTCTGTGCTGTCTGGTCTCGGAGCCTGGCAGGTGGACGCAGAGATGTTGATATACATGAAGGAGCCAGGATTTAGTGCAACAGGTGCAGCTGTGACCTCACAGGGCAGATGTGAAAGGTGTATAACGTAACCTCTGTACTGCTGCTACGCATTGCAGAGCCATGTGATAACACGCAGCAGAGCCATGTGATAACACGCAGAGCCATGTGATAACACGCAGAGCCATGTGATAACACGCAGAGCCATATGATAACACGCAGAGCCATGTGATAACACGCAGAGCCATGTGATAACAAGCAGAGCCATGTGATAACACGCAGAGCCATGTGATAACACGCAGAGCCATGTAATAACACGCAGAGTATGTAATAACACGCAGAGCTGTAATAACAAGCAGAGCCATGTAATAACACGCAGAGCATGTGATAACAAGCAGAGCATGTGATAACACGCAGAGCATGTGATAACACGCAGAGCCATGTAATAACACGCAGAGCATGTGATAACACGCAGAGCATGTAATAACACGCAGAGCATGTGATAACAAGCACAGCATGTGATAACACGCAGAGCCATGTAATAACACGCAGAGCATGTGATAACACGCAGAGCCATGTAATAACACACAGAGCAATGTAATAACTCACAGAGCAATGTAATAACTCACAGAGCAATGTAATAACACGCAGAACCATGTAATAACACGCAGAGCATTTGATAACACGCAGGGCATGTAATAACACGCAGAGCCATGTGATAACACGCAGAGCCATGTAGCTATGCACTACGATCATTTTTGAAAATTATTTTGTACATCAAATGTTTTGTTGTCAAAACTTTCCCAAAATCAGTCTGCGCTCCCCCTGCCTACTCTTCCCCTCTGCTTGCGCCCCCCCTTATCTAGTGTCCAGCATCCTCTGATGTCACGACATACGTCACGTGACCCCGCGGCAGCATTAGACGCGTCGCTGGAAGCCGCGCGCTCCCCGGCATTTCATTTAAATTCCTTGGGGAAGAACGCGGGGCCTCTGTAACCACCGCTCCCCCCCGCCAATCTTACGCCCCCCCAGTTTGTGCACCCCTGAGTTACTCAACCCTATTTATACTGCGTTAAGGCCTCAGAGACACACAACCCCTGACAAAGAGGAACAAGTCTCCTTGAAACGCGTAGTATCCCTGATTGGCCTGCACCTGTGGGGTGAATTGGAGCTGTCCTGAGTAAGTGGTGCTGGAGTGTGGGAGCCGATCGGAGCTTTCGGAGGTCCGCCCTATTGGTGACGTCAGGAAGACAAGACGTCCCGACGAAATCACGCAACCGCGTGACGCGGACGTGCGCCGGCTGTACGCACTGATGGAGAAGGATCGAGGAGACGCGTCGGAGCACCGCAAATGCTGACGGCAGCCCTGCTTCTCCCACAGGGATCCTATACACAATTGTGGGCTGTGTACCCACGGACGTCTGAGAGTGTTTTTAATCCTTTTTTTTGTGTCTATTAAAATACAGACTTCACTATGAGTTTCGCGGTCTTTTAGCACTTTTTGGACCTTTTGGGTTGGATCTAATAAGAAGAGAGCGGCATTCTCACAGTCGGACTGAATTCTTCTATGTATGTGTATGTGGTCTGTGGGGATTTTGAATTTGGATTTATTCCATTACTAAGTCTCAGATTATTCTGGCATTCACCACGTACAGGTATTGTTATGAGCGCAACTCATTATGATGTCACCTGTATGATGTCAGGTGCAAGATCTATAGCCTACTTAGTATAACACCCAATGGCCGACTTGCCACACAGACAAATATTCTGGTATATATATATATATATATATATATATATATATATATATATATATATATATATCTCTAAGGACGTCTGCAACAGCCGGAATGCCTCCTGAAGGAGAGGCGTAAGTGGCGACTGAGTCAACGACTGAGGCACAGATTGATCCACCTGTGCTGAAGCAGGGATATTCTTCAAACCTGACCTGTTGGTGGCCCGTGAGGACTGGAGTTGGCCACTCCTGATCTAAAACGTTGTAAATATGGGATACAGCAGCTATGGCGCTTGGTATTGAGAAAGCCGTGGGTGATACTGGCAGTAAATTACCCTTTTTCAAGAGAATATATAACTATTTTACTGAGTATTTTTGTCATATTAGAAGTGGCATTGGGCTTTTGTGTTCTTTTTTTTATGCATCCGCCACGCTCAGTAGCCCTCCTTTTTGCCACTTATATACATATATTTTTGTGGGGGCTCAGGGGTTCCAAAAATGAGCTTCTTGGGGTTCTGTGTGTTGAGTAATAATACTGATAATACAATATTAAATAGTAATAATACTATTACTGGTAAAACAATTAATTGTAAGATCTGTGGGCCAGAGACCTATGCCTGAAATCTCTACACACTGTCCCAGGTATGTTATCAGTAAGTATAATGTCACATCATTATTAAGTTTATATATATATATAAACACACATATTTATATATATACACACATATACTATAATACTTTCAGAATTACAATGAAGTACTACGGTGAAATAATTAATATTGTACAGCGCTGCCAATTATTATAATGATATCGGGGTTATAAATATACATATATTTCTCAGAATATATTTCGATTTGAGTGAGGACCACATCTTTTTTTTGTAATCTATAATGTATTATTTATGTAGAGATTGCATTATACAGTGTCCCGCGGGCTCCTCGTGCAGAACGATCCCAGTAACTGACAGCGCCAACTTATTTGCACAAACAATCAATATTATCCCCTCGGTGCTACAGTGAGGTCAGCCGGCAGGACAGGGGTGCGTGCGAGTATACAGCCGTGTGCGAGGCGGTGTGCGAGGCGGTGTGCGAGGCAGTGTGCGAGGCGAGACCAGGTGTACAGGAGATTGACTGATAAAAAAGCACCATCCGGAGTTCTCATCTTCTCCCCGTCTGACAAGGTCACGGCCCCGTGTCTTATTGACCTTGGGGGTCCCTCACCGCTCGTTAGATTGGTCTTTGCCTAGATTACTAGAGCAGAAAGGGTTTAGCTGGGCAAGAGACACCCCAGAGGTTACACACCTCTTAACCCTACACTGCCACCTGACAACTAACAATGTCTCTTATATGGGCGCATCTCGTAGAAAAATTAGTAAATATATATATATATATATATATTCCTAGTTCACCAGATCATATCTGGCAAAAAGAGACAGCACACTGAAGGTATGATCTGGTGAACTAGGAATATTGAAACTATATGGGACTAGCATCCACCCTTAGGGACTTGATGGTGTTGTGCATTGCTGGACATTATATATATATACAGTATATATATATATATAGTATATATATATATATATATATATATATATATATATATATATATATATATATATATATAAAACAAAAAACACAGAGGGATAACACACCCCTTTCTCTAATTTTGGTAATATATATATATATATATATATATATATATATATATATATATATATTAACCCTGGCTGTGCTCAAAGCTGTGACCATGCAGCAAGCTTAAGCCTATAGGGAACCATGTTAAAAATGGTTTTTGAGGCAAAAAGTGGCACTGTGTGCTCATTTGCATGTCATTTCCCAGAATCCCTTGCTGCAGTGGAAGTGCTGTGTGCTGGGTGATAATGGGGAAAGGTGGGGTTGCAGACCTGCCTAAGACATGCAGATGAGCATACAGTTGTATTTACATTTATATATATATATAAAATCATACACATTTTAAGTTATGGTGGGCGAAAAAGGCGACAAGAAACCGCCAACGTACTGTATAGCATACAGCAAACAATAAGATATGACAGGACACGCTTTGGAGAGCTCTCTCCTGCTCAGGCCGCAGGACTGGTTAACAAAGGGATCCGTATTGCTGTCCCGAGGGAGGCAGGAGAACGCGCGAGGCTGGTCCTACTGTAGGTCCTATGACACAAATTGTTAGTCTAAATATAAAAGGTATCACCTGATGTAATGATACAAAGATGCTGTTTTAATTATAAAGAGTAATTAAGGGCTTTTTGTCCCATGCGGTGAGACAAATTAACCCCTTCCCGACCGGAGGGGCGAAGTGTGAATGCCGTCAACCCTGCAGCAAATACAGACACGATAGATAAGGATACACACACACACACACACACACACACACACACACACACACACACACACACACACACACACACACACACACACACACACACACACACACACACACACACACACACACACACTTGCAAGGTATAGATACACACACTTGCAGAGTATAGATACACACACACAACACACACACACTTGCAGATTATAGATACACACACACACACACTTGCAGGGTATAGATACACACACACACTTGCAGGGTATAGATACACACACACACACACACACACCTGCAGGGTATAGATACACACACACACACACACACACATACTTGCAGGGTAAAGATACACACACACTTGCACACACACTTGCAGGGTATAGATACACACACACACACACACTTGCAGGGTATAGACACACACACACACACACACACACACACACACACACACACACACACACACACACACACACACACACACACACACACACACACACACACACTTGCAGGGTATAGATACACACACACACACACACTTGCAGGGTATAGATACACACACATACACTTGCAGGGTATAGATACAGATACACACACACACACACACACACACACACACACACTTGCAAGGTATAGATACACACACACTTGCAGGGTATAGATACACACACACACACACACACACAAACACACTTGCAGGGTAAAGATACACACACACACACACACACACACACACACACACACACACACACACACACACACACACACACACACACACACACACACACACACACACACACACACACACACACACACACACACTTGCAAGGTATAGATACACACACTTGCAGAGTATAGATACACACACACAACACACACACACTTGCAGATTATAGATACACACACACACACACTTGCAGGGTATAGATACACACACACACTTGCAGGGTATAGATACACACACACACTTGCAGGGTATAGATACACACACACACACACACACACCTGCAGGGTATAGATACACACACACACACACACACACACACACACATACTTGCAGGGTAAAGATACACACACACTTGCACACACACTTGCAGGGTATAGATACACAAACACACACTTGCAGGGTATAGACACACACACACACACACACACACACACACACACACACACACACACACACACACACACACACACACACACACACACACACACACACACACACACACACACACACACACACACACACACACTTGCAGGGTATAGATACACACACACACACACACACACTTGCAGGGTATAGATACACACACATACACTTGCAGGGTATAGATACAGATACACACACACACACACACACACACACACACACACACACACACACACACACACACACACACACACACACACACACACACACACACACTTGCAAGGTATAGATACACACACACTTGCAGGGTATAGATACACACACACACACACACACAAACACACTTGCAGGGTAAAGATACACACACACACACACACACACACACACACACACACACACACACACACACACACACACACACACACACACACACACACACACACACACACACACACACACTTGCAGGGTAAAGATACACATACACACACACTTGCAGGGTATAGATACACACACACACACACACACACTTGCAGGGTATAGATACACACACACACACACACTTGCAGGGTATAGATACACACACACACACACACACACACTTGCCGGGTATAGATACACATACACACACACTTGCAGGGTATAAATACACACACACACACACACACACTTGCAGGGTATAGATACACACACACACACACACACACACTTGCAGGGTATAGATACACACACATACACTTGCAGGGTATAGATACAGAAACACACACACACACTTGCAAGGTATAGATACACACACACACTTGCAGGGTATAGATACACACACATACACTTGCAGGGTATAGATACAGATACACACACACACACTTGCAAGGTATAGACACACACACACTTGCAGGGTACACACACACACACACACACACACACA
>NW_027457004.1:0-152500 GCF_040206685.1 Ascaphus truei | reverse complement strand
ACACACACACACACACACACACACACACACACACACACACACACACACACACACACACACACACACACACACACACACACACACACACACACACACACTTGCAGGGTATAGATACACACACACACTTGCAGGGTATTGATACACACACACACACACACACACACACACACACACACACACACACACTTGCAGGGTATACACACACACATACACACACTCTTGCAGAGTATAGATACACACACACACTTGCAGGGTATAGATACACACTCACACACACACACACACACATTAAAGTAGTTAGACTTACACATATATACACAAAGATATTCGTACACAGGACACAAGTAGTTATACAGACACACACACACACACAAATACAGGAAGACACATGGAGGCACACATACTCACACACACTCATGTACTATTATAGATACACACAAACAGGCAGACAAACACGTAGTATAGATACACAAACACAAATATGCATGCACACACAGAGACACACACGCACAGTGGTATAGACACACATACACACACACACAGACATGCCACGGACAGTGGTATACACACATACACGTGCGCACACATACATGGTATAGACACACATATACACGCGCACACACAGACACATACATGCGCAGTGGTATACACACATACATGTGCGCACACAGATACACATGTACACACACAGTGGTAGAGACACACATACACACACAGACAAGCTCACGCGCAGTGGTATACACACATACACGTGCGCACACCGACACACATGTATACACACAGTGTTAGAGACACATACACACACAGACAAGCACACGCGCAGTGGTATACACACATACACGTGCGCACACAGACACACATGTATACACACAGAGGTAGAGACACACATACACACACAGACAAGCACACGTGAAGTGGTATACACATATACACGTGCGCACACAGACACATGTACACACAGTGGTAGAGACACATACATACACAGACAAGCACACGCGCAGTGATATACACACATACACATGCGCACACAAACACGTGTGTGCCACTGACACACATGCACACAAATGCACAGTGGTATAGACATACACACACACATGTGCAGTGGTATACACATACGCTTGCGTGCACACAGACACATGCACACACACACATAGATGTGAACACAGACACACGCACAGTGGTATAGACACACATACACACACACACAGACAAACACACATGCAGTGGTATACACACATACAGGCGCGTGCCACAGACACATATGCACAGTGGTATAGACATACACACACGCAGTGGTAAACACACTTACGTGCACACAGACACATGCACACACACACACATACATGTGCACACACAGACACACGCACATGCAATTGTATACACACACTTGCATGCACACAGACACACACACATACATGTGCACACACAGACACATAGACACACACACATACATGTGCACACACAGACACATAGACACACACATACATGTGCACACACAGACACATACATGTGCACACACAGACACACGCACATGCAGTTGTATACACACACTTGCATGCACACAGACACACACACATACATGTGCACACACAGACACATAGACACACACACATACATGTGCACACACAGACACATAGACACACACATACATGTGCACACACAGACACATACACACACACATACATGTGCACACACAGACACATAGACACACACATACATGTGCACACACAGACACATACACACACACATACATGTGCACACAAAGACACATACACACACACATACATGTGCACACACAGACACATACACACACACACATACATGTGCACACACAGACACATACACACACACATACATGTGCACACACAGACACACGCCCCCCGTAACATGTGCAGTGCACGGTTCCTAGTTTACCTGCGCTGCACGCCACTCACACCGCGTCACGACTCGCCCCCTTCCCCCGTGACCCCCGCGGGCTGATTGATTCACACACTTTGCCCCCTTATCAAAGTCACTTCTCCCTTTGATGACGCGTCATTTCCATGTTTTTTATCTGCCCGAGAACAAAGCGGCGTGAGGGGAGCTGTGAGCTTCTCGCGTGTCAGCAGCACACAATATACAGTAACGTCTTTATAAAAGCAGGTCTCGGGTGTAACAACCGTGCGGCGTCTCTCCCTGTATCCGACAGTCTCACTCATTCTCAGCATCTCTCCCCGTATCTGACAGTCTCACTCATTCCCAGCATCTCTCCCCGTATCCGACAGTCTCACTCATTCTCAGCATCTCTCCCCGTATCTGACAGTCTCACTCATTCTCAGCATCTCTCCCCGTATCTGACAGTCTCACTGATTCTCAGCATCTCTCCCCGTATCCGACAGTCTCACTCATTCTCAGCATCTCTCCCCGTATCTGACAGTCTCTCTCATTCTCAGCATCTCTCCCCGTATCTGACAGTCTCACTCATTCTCAGCATCTCTCCCCGTATCTGACAGTCTCTCTCATTCTCAGCATCTCTCCCCGTATCTGACAGTCTCACTCATTCTCAGCATCTTTCCCAGTATCCGACAGTCTCACTCATTCTCAGCATCTCTCCCCGTATCTGACAGTCTCACTCATTCTCAGCATCTCTCCCCGTATCTGACAGTCTCTCTCATTCTCAGCATCTCTCCCCGTATCTGACAGTCTCACTCATTCCCAGCATCTCTCCCAGTATCCGACAGTCTCACTCATTCTCAGCATCTCTCCCCGTATCTGACAGTCTCACTCATTCCCAGCATCTCTCCCCGTATCTGACAGTCTCACTCATTCTCAGCATCTCTCCCCGTATCTGACAGTCTCACTCATTCCCAGCATCTCTCCCCGTATCTGACAGTCTCACTCATTCTCAGCATCTCTCCCCGTATCTGACAGTCTCACTCACTCCCAGCGTCTCTCCCCGTATCCGACAGTCTCACTCATTCTCAGCATCTCTCCTCGTATCTGACAGTCTCACTCATTCTCAGCATCTCTCCCCGTATCCGACAGTCTCACTCATTCTCAGCATCTCTCCCCGTATCCGACAGTCTCACTCATTCTCAGAATCTCTCCCCGTCTCCGACAGTCTCACTCATTCCCAGCATCTCTCCCCGTATCCGACTGTCTCACTCATTCTCAGCATCTCTCCCCGTATCTGACACTCACTCATTCCCAGCATCTCTCCCCGTATCCGACTGTCTCACTCATTCTCAGCATCTCTCCCCGTATCTGACACTCACTCATTCACATCGTCTCTCCCCGTATCTGACAGTCTCACTCATTCTCAGCATCTCTCCCCGTATCTGACACTCACTCATTCACAGCGTCTCTCCCCGTATCTGACAGTCTCACTCATTCTCAGCATCTCTCCCCGTATCCGACAGTCTCACTCATTCACAGCGTCTCTCCCCGTATCTGACAGTCTCATTCATTCTCAGCATCTCTCCCCGTATCCGACAGTCTCACTCATTCTCAGCATCTCTCCCCGTATCCGACAGTCTCACTCATTCCCAGCATCTCTCCCCGTATCTGACAGTCTCACTCATTCTCAGCATCTCTCCCCGTATCCGACAGTCTCACTCATTCCCAGCATCTCTCCCCGTATCCGACAGTCTCACTCATTCTCAGCATCTCTCCCCGTATCCGACAGTCTCACGCACTCCCAGCATCTCTCCCCGTATCTGACAGTCTCACTCATTCCCAGCATCTCTCCCCGTATCTGACAGTCTCACTCATTCCCAGCATCTCTCCCCATATCTGACAGTCTCACTCATTCCCAGCATCTCTCCCCGTATCCGACAGTCTCACTCATTCTCAGCATCTTTCACCGTATCTGACAGTCTCATTCATTCTCAGCATCTCTCCCCGTATCTGACAGTCTCATTCATTCTCAGGTTCTCTCCCCGTATCTGACAGTCTCACTCATTCTCAGCATCTCTCCCCGTATCTGACAGTCTCACTCATTCCCAGCATCTCTCCCCGTATCCGACAGTCTCACTCATTCTCAGCATCTCTCCCCGTATCTGACAGTCTCACTCATTCTCAGGTTCTCTCTGCGTATCTGACAGTCTCACTCATTCTCAGCATCTCTCCCCATATCTGACAGTCTCACTCATTCCCAGCATATCTCCCCGTATCTGACAGTCTCTCTCATTCCCAGCATATCTCCCCGTATCTGACAGTCTCACTCATTCCCAGCATCTCTCCCCGTATCCGACAGTCTCACTTATTCCCAGCGTCTCTCCCCTTATCTGACAGTCTCACTCATTCCCAGCATCTCTCCCTGTATCTCACAGGCTCACTCATTCCCAGCATCTCTCCTCGTATCTGACAGTCTCACTCATTCTCAGCATCTTTCCCCGTATCTGACAGTCTCACTCATTCTCAGCATCTCTCCCCGTATCTGACAGTCTCACTCATTCCCAGCATCTCTCCCCGTATCTGACAGTCTCATTCATTCTCAGCATCTCTCCCCGTATCTGACAGTCTCACTCATTCCCAGCATCTCTCCCTGTATCTGACAGTCTCACTCATTCCCAGCATCTCTCCCCGTATCTGACAGTCTCACTCATTCCCAGCATCTCTCCCTATATCTGACAGTCTCACTCATTCCCAGCATCTCTCCCCGTATCTGACAGTCTCACTCATTCCCAGCATCTCTCCCCGTATCTGACAGTCTCACTCATTCATAGCATCTCTCCCCGTATCTGACAGTCTCACTCATTCTCAGCATCTCTCCCCGTATCTGACAGTCTCACTCATTCTCAGCATCTCTCCCCGTATCTGACAGTCTCACTCATTCCCAGCATCTCTCCCCGTATCCGACAGTCTCACTCATTCCCAGCATCTCTCCCCGTATCTGACAGTCTCACTCATTCTCAGCTTCTCTCCCCGTATCCGACAGTCTCACTCATTCCCAGCATCTCTCCCCGTATCTGACAGTCTCACTCATTCCCAGCATCTCTCCCTGTATCTGACAGTCTCACTCATTCCCAGCATCTCTCCCCGTATCCGACAGTCTCACTCATTCTCAGCTTCTCTCCCCGTATCCGACAGTCTCACTCATTCCCAGCATCTCTCCCCGTATCTGACAGTCTCACTCATTCTCAGCATCTCTCCCCGTATCTGACAGTCTCACTCATTCTCCGCTTCTCTCCCCGTATCCGACAGTCTCTCTCATTCTCAGCATCTCTCCCTGTATCTGACAGTCTCACTCATTCCCAGCATCTCTCCCCGTATCTGACAGTCTCACTCATTCTCAGCATCTCTCCCCGTATCTGACAGTCTCACACATTCTCAGCATCTCTCCCCGTATCCGACAGTCTCACTCATTCCCAGCATCTCTCCCCGTATCCGACATTCTCACTCATTCTCAGCATCTCTCCCCGTATCTGACAGTCTCACTCATTCTCAGCATCTCTCCCCGTATCCGACAGTCTCACTCATTCCCAGCATCTCTCCCCGTATCCGACAGTCTCACTCATTCTCAGCATCTCTCCCCGTATCTGACAGTCTCACTCATTCTCAGCATCTCTCCCCGTATCCGACAGTCTCACTCATTCCCAGCATCTCTCCCCGTATCCGACAGTCTCACTCATTCTCAGCATCTCTCCCCGTATCTGAGAGTCTCACTCATTCTCAGCATCTCTCCCCGTATCCGACAGTCTCACTCATTCCCAGCATCTCTCCCCGTATCCGACAGTCTCACTCATTCTCAGCATCTCTCCCCGTATCTGACAGTCTCACTCATTCTCAGCATCTCTCCCCGTATCCGACAGTCTCACTCATTCTCAGCATCTCTCCCCGTATCTGACAGTCTCTCTCATTCTCAGCATCTCTCCCCGTATCTGACAGTCTCTCTCATTCTCAGCATCTCTCCCCGTATCTGACAGTCTCACTCATTCTCAGCATCTCTCCCCGTATCCGTCAGTCTCACTCATTCCCAGCATCTCTCCCCGTATCCGACAGTCTCACTCATTCTCAGCATCTCTCCCCGTATCTGACAGTCTCACTCATTCTCAGCATCTCTCCCCGTATCCGACAGTCTCACTCATTCTCAGCATCTCTCCCCGTATCTGACAGTCTCTCTCATTCTCAGCATCTCTCCCCGTATCTGACAGTCTCTCTCATTCTCAGCATCTCTCCCCGTATCTGACAGTCTCACTCATTCCCAGCATCTCTCCCAGTATCCGACAGTCTCACTCATTCTCAGCATCTCTCCCCGTATCTGACAGTCTCACTCATTCCCAGCATCTCTCCCCGTATCTGACAGTCTCACTCATTCTCAGCATCTCTCCCCGTATCTGACAGTCTCACTCATTCCCAGCATCTCTCCCCGTATCTGACAGTCTCACTCATTCTCAGCATCTCTCCCCGTATCTGACAGTCTCACTCATTCCCAGCATATCTCCCCGTATCTGACAGTCTCACTCATTCCCAGCATCTCTCCCCGTATCTGACAGTCTCACTCATTCTCAGCATCTCTCCTCGTATCTGACAGTCTCACTCACTCCCAGCGTCTCTCCCCGTATCCGACAGTCTCACTCATTCTCAGCATCTCTCCTCGTATCTGACAGTCTCACTCATTCTCAGCATCTCTCCCCGTATCCGACAGTCTCACTCATTCTCAGCATCTCTCCCCGTATCCGACAGTCTCACTCATTCTCAGCATCTCTCCCCGTCTCCGACAGTCTCACTCATTCCCAGCATCTCTCCCCGTATCCGACTGTCTCACTCATTCTCAGCATCTCTCCCCGTATCTGACACTCACTCATTCCCAGCATCTCTCCCCGTATCCGACTGTCTCACTCATTCTCAGCATCTCTCCCTGTATCTGACACTCACTCATTCACATCGTCTCTCCCCGTATCTGACAGTCTCACTCATTCTCAGCATCTCTCCCCGTATCTGACACTCACTCATTCACAGCGTCTCTCCCCGTATCTGACAGTCTCATTCATTCTCAGCATCTCTCCCCGTATCCGACAGTCTCACTCATTCTCAGCATCTCTCCCCGTATCTGACAGTCTCACTCATTCTCAGCATCTCTCCCCGTATCCGACAGTCTCACTCATTCTCAGCATCTCTCCCCGTATCCGACAGTCTCACTCATTCCCAGCATCTCTCCCCGTATCTGACAGTCTCACTCATTCTCAGCATCTCTCCCTGTATCCGACAGTCTCACTCATTCCCAGCATCTCTCCCCGTATCCGACAGTCTCACTCATTCTCAGCATCTCTCCCCGTATCCGACAGTCTCACTCACTCCCAGCATCTCTCCCCGTATCTGACAGTCTCACTCATTCCCAGCATCTCTCCCCGTATCTGACAGTCTCACTCATTCCCAGCATCTCTCCCCATATCTGACAGTCTCACTCATTCCCAGCATCTCTCCCCGTATCCGACAGTCTCACTCATTCTCAGCATCTTTCACCGTATCTGACAGTCTCATTCATTCTCAGCATCTCTCCCCGTATCTGACAGTCTCACTCATTCTCAGGTTCTCTCCCCGTATCTGACAGTCTCACTCATTCTCAGCATCTCTCCCCGTATCTGACAGTCTCACTCATTCCCAGCATCTCTCCCCGTATCCGACAGTCTCACTCATTCTCAGCATCTCTCCCCGTATCTGACAGTCTCACTCATTCTCAGGTTCTCTCTGCGTATCTCACAGTCTCACTCATTCTCAGCATCTGTCCCCGTATCTGACAGTCTCTCTCATTCTCAGCATCTCTCCCCGTATCTGACAGTCTCACTCATTCTCAGCATCTCTCCCCGTATCTGACAGTCTCTCTCATTCTCAGCATCTCTCCCCGTATCTGACAGTCTCACTCATTCTCAGCATCTCTCCCCGTATCTGACAGTCTCACTCATTCTCAGCATCTCTCCCAGTATCCGACAGTCTCACTCATTCTCAGCATCTCTCCCCGTATCTGACAGTCTCACTCATTCTCAGCATCTCTCCCCGTATCTGACAGTCTCTCTCATTCTCAGCATCTCTCCCCGTATCTGACAGTCTCACTCATTCCCAGCATCTCTCCCCGTATCTGACAGTCTCACTCATTCCCAGCATCTCTCCCCGTATCTGACAGTCTCACTCATTCTCAGCATCTCTCCCCGTATCTGACAGTCTCACTCATTCCCAGCATCTCTCCCCGTATCTGACAGTCTCACTCATTCTCAGCATCTCTCCCCGTATCTGACAGTCTCACTCATTCCCAGCATATCTCCCCGTATCTGACAGTCTCACTCATTCCCAGCATCTCTCCCCGTATCTGACAGTCTCACTCATTCTCAGCATCTCTCCTCGTATCTGACAGTCTCACTCACTCCCAGCGTCTCTCCCCGTATCCGACAGTCTCACTCATTCTCAGCATCTCTCCTCGTATCTGACAGTCTCACTCATTCTCAGCATCTCTCCCCGTATCCGACAGTCTCACTCATTCTCAGCATCTCTCCCCGTATCCGACAGTCTCACTCATTCTCAGCATCTCTCCCCGTCTCCGACAGTCTCACTCATTCCCAGCATCTCTCCCCGTATCCGACTGTCTCACTCATTCTCAGCATCTCTCCCCGTATCTGACACTCACTCATTCCCAGCATCTCTCCCCGTATCCGACTGTCTCACTCATTCTCAGCATCTCTCCCCGTATCTGACACTCACTCATTCACATCGTCTCTCCCCGTATCCGACAGTCTCACTCATTCTCAGCATCTCTCCCCGTATCTGACACTCACTCATTCACAGCGTCTCTCCCCGTATCTGACAGTCTCATTCATTCTCAGCATCTCTCCCCGTATCCGACAGTCTCACTCATTCTCAGCATCTCTCCCCGTATCTGACAGTCTCACTCATTCTCAGCATCTCTCCCCGTATCCGACAGTCTCACTCACTCCCAGCATCTCTCCCCGTATCTGACAGTCTCACTCATTCCCAGCATCTCTCCCCGTATCTGACAGTCTCACTCATTCCCAGCTTCTCTCCCCATATCTGACAGTCTCACTCATTCCCAGCATCTCTCCCCGTATCCGACAGTCTCACTCATTCTCAGCATCTTTCACCGTATCTGACAGTCTCATTCATTCTCAGCATCTCTCCCCGTATCTGACAGTCTCACTCATTCTCAGGTTCTCTCCCCGTATCTGACAGTCTCACTCATTCTCAGCATCTCTCCCCGTATCTGACAGTCTCACTCATTCCCAGCATCTCTCCCTGTATCTGACAGTCTCACTCATTCCCAGCATCTCTCCCCGTATCTGACAGTCTCACTCATTCCCAGCATCTCTCCCCGTATCTGACAGTCTCACTCATTCCCAGCATCTCTCCCCGTATCTGACAGTCTCACTCATTCTCAGCATCTCTCCCCGTATCTGACAGTCTCACTCATTCTCAGCATCTCTCCCCGTATCTGACAGTCTCACTCATTCCCAGCATCTCTCCCCGTATCCGACAGTCTCACTCATTCTCAGCATCTCTCCCCGTATCTGACACTCACTCATTCACAGCGTCTCTCCACGTATCTGACAGTCTCATTCATTCTCAGCATCTCTCCCCGTATCCGACAGTCTCACTCATTCTCAGCATCTCTCCCCGTATCTGACAGTCTCACTCATTCTCAGCATCTCTCCCCGTATCCGACAGTCTCACTCATTCTCAGCATCTCTCCCCGTATCCGACAGTCTCACTCATTCCCAGCATCTCTCCCCGTATCTGACAGTCTCACTCATTCTCAGCATCTCTCCCCGTATCCGACAGTCTCACTCATTCCCAGCATCTCTCCCCGTATCCGACAGTCTCACTCATTCTCAGCATCTCTCCCCGTATCCGACAGTCTCACTCACTCCCAGCATCTCTCCCCGTATCTGACAGTCTCACTCATTCCCAGCATCTCTCCCCGTATCTGACAGTCTCACTCATTCCCAGCTTCTCTCCCCATATCTGACAGTCTCACTCATTCCCAGCATCTCTCCCCGTATCCGACAGTCTCACTCATTCTCAGCATCTTTCACCGTATCTGACAGTCTCATTCATTCTCAGCATCTCTCCCCGTATCTGACAGTCTCACTCATTCTCAGGTTCTCTCCCCGTATCTGACAGTCTCACTCATTCCCAGCATCTCTCCCCGTATCTGACAGTCTCACTCATTCCCAGCATCTCTCCCCGTATCTGACAGTCTCACTCATTCCCAGCATCTCTCCCCGTATCTGACAGTCTCACTCATTCTCAGCATCTCTCCCCGTATCTGACAGTCTCACTCATTCTCAGCATCTCTCCCCGTATCTGACAGTCTCACTCATTCCCAGCATCTCTCCCCGTATCCGACAGTCTCACTCATTCCCAGCATCTCTCCCCGTATCTGACAGTCTCACTCATTCTAAGCTTCTCTCCCCGTATCCGACAGTCTCACTCATTCCCAGCATCTCTCCCCGTATCTGACAGTCTCACTCATTCCCAGCATCTCTCCCTGTATCTGACAGTCTCACTCATTCTCAGCATCTCTCCCCGTATCTGACAGTCTCACTCATTCCCAGCATCTCTCCCCGTATCCGACAGTCTCACTCATTCTCAGCTTCTCTCCCCGTATCCGACAGTCTCACTCATTCTCAGCATCTCTCCTCGTATCTGACAGTCTCACTCATTCTCAGCATCTCTCCCCGTATCCGACAGTCTCACTCATTCTCAGCATCTCTCCCCGTATCCGACAGTCTCACTCATTCTCAGCATCTCTCCCCATCTCCGACAGTCTCACTCATTCCCAGCATCTCTCCCCGTATCCGACTGTCTCACTCATTCTCAGCATCTCTCCCCGTATCTGACACTCACTCATTCCCAGCATCTCTCCCCGTATCCGACTGTCTCACTCATTCTCAGCATCTCTCCCCGTATCTGACACTCACTCATTCACATCGTCTCTCCCCGTATCTGACAGTCTCACTCATTCTCAGCATCTCTCCCCGTATCTGACACTCACTCATTCACAGCGTCTCCCCCGTATCTGACAGTCTCATTCATTCTCAGCATCTCTCCCCGTATCCGACAGTCTCACTCATTCTCAGCATCTCTCCCCGTATCTGACAGTCTCACTCATTCTCAGCATCTCTCCCCGTATCCGACAGTCTCACTCATTCTCAGCATCTCTCCCCGTATCCGACAGTCTCACTCATTCCCAGCATCTCTCCCCGTATCTGACAGTCTCACTCATTCTCAGCATCTCTCCCCGTATCCGACAGTCTCACTCATTCCCAGCATCTCTCCCCGTATCCGACAGTCTCACTCATTCTCAGCATCTCTCCCCGTATCCGACAGTCTCACTCACTCCCAGCATCTCTACCCGTATCTGACAGTCTCACTCATTCCCAGCATCTCTCCCCGTATCTGACAGTCTCACTCATTCCCAGCATCTCTCCCCATATCCGACAGTCTCACTCATTCCAAGCATCTCTCCCCGTATCCGACAGTCTCACTCATTCCCAGCATCTCTCCCCGTATCCGACAGTCTCACTCATTCTCAGCATCTCTCCCCGTATCCGACAGTCTCACTCACTCCCAGCATCTCTCCCCGTATCTGACAGTCTCACTCATTCCCAGCATCTCTCCCCGTATCTGACAGTCTCACTCATTCCCAGCATCTCTCCCTGTATCCGACAGTCTCACTCATTCTCAGCATCTCTCCCCGTATCTGACAGTCTCACTCATTCTCAGGTTCTCTCTGTGTATCTGACAGTCTCACTCATTCTCAGGTTCTCTCTGCGTATCTGACAGTCTCACTCATTCCCAGCATATCTCCCCGTATCTGACAGTCTCTCTCATTCCCAGCATATCTCCCCGTATCTGACAGTCTCACTCATTCCCAGCATCTCTCCCCGTATCCGACAGTCTCACTCATTCCCAGCGTCTCTCCCCTTATCTGACAGTCTCACTCATTCCCAGCATCTCTCCCTGTATCTCACAGGCTCACTCATTCCCAGCATCTCTCCCCATATCTGACAGTCTCACTCATTCCCAGTATATCTCCCCGTATCTGACAGTCTCTCTCATTCCCAGCATATCTCCCCGTATCTGACAGTCTCACTCATTCCCAGCATCTCTCCCCGTATCCGACAGTCTCACTCATTCCCAGCGTCTCTCCCCTTATCTGACAGTCTCACTCATTCCCAGCATCTCTCCCTGTATCTCACAGGCTCACTCATTCCCAGCATCTCTCCTCGTATCTGACAGTCTCACTCATTCTCAGCATCTTTCCCCGTATCTGACAGTCTCACTCATTCTCAGCATCTCTCCCCGTATCTGACAGTCTCACTCATTCCTAGCATCTCTCCCCGTATCTGACAGTCTCATTCATTCTCAGCATCTCTCCCCGTATCTGACAGTCTCACTCATTCCCAGCATCTCTCCCCGTATCTGACAGTCTCACTCATTCCCAGCATCTCTCCCCGTATCTGACAGTCTCATTCATTCCCAGCATCTCTCCCTGTATCTGACAGTCTCACTCATTCCCAGCATCTCTCCCCGTATCTGACAGTCTCACTCATTCCCAGCATCTCTCACCGTATCTGACAGTCTCACTCATTCCCAGCATCTCTCCCTGTATCTGACAGTCTCACTCATTCTCAGCATCTCTCCCCGTATCTGACAGTCTCACTCATTCTCAGCATCTCTCCCCGTATCTGACAGTCTCACTCATTCCCAGCATCTCTCCCCGTATCCGACAGTCTCACTCATTCCCAGCATCTCTCCCCGTATCTGACAGTCTCACTCATTCTCAGCTTCTCTCCCCGTATCCGACAGTCTCACTCATTCCCAGCATCTCTCCCCGTATCTGACAGTCTCACTCATTCCCAGCATCTCTCCCCGTATCTGACAGTCTCACTCATTCTCAGCATCTCTCCCCGTATCTGACAGTCTCACTCATTCCCAGCATCTCTCCCCGTATCCGACAGTCTCACTCATTCTCAGCTTCTCTCCCCGTATCCGACAGTCTCACTCATTCCCAGCATCTCTCCCCGTATCTGACAGTCTCACTCATTCTCAGCATCTCTCCCCGTATCTGACAGTCTCACTCATTCTCCGCTTCTCTCCCCGTATCCGACAGTCTCTCTCATTCTCAGCATCTCTCCCTGTATCTGACAGTCTCACTCATTCCCAGCATCTCTCCCCGTATCTGACAGTCTCACTCATTCTCAGCATCTCTCCCCGTATCTGACAGTCTCACACATTCTCAGCATCTCTCCCCGTATCCGACAGTCTCACTCATTCCCAGCATCTCTCCCCGTATCTGACAGTCTCACTCATTCTCAGCATCTCTCCCCGTATCTGACAGTCTCACTCATTCTTAGCATCTTTCCCCGTATCCGACAGTCTCACTCATTCCCAGCATCTCTCCCCGTATCCGACAGTCTCACTCATTCTCAGCATCTCTCCCCGTATCCGACAGTCTCACTCATTCCCATCATCTCTCCCCGTATCTGACAGTCTCACTCATTCCCAGCATCTCTCCCCGTATCTGACAGTCTCACTCATTCCCAGCATCTCTCCCCGTATCTGACAGTCTCACTCATTCCCAGCATCTCTCCCCGTATCCGACAGTCTCACTCATTCTCAGCATCCCTCCCCGTATCTGACAGTCTCATTCATTCTCAGCATCTCTCCCCGTATCTGACAGTCTCACTCATTCTCAGGTTCTCTCCCCGTATCTGACAGTCTCACTCATTCCCAGCATCTCTCCCCGTATCCGACAGTCTCACTCATTCTCAGCATCTCTCCCCGTATCTGACAGTCTCACTCATTCTCAGGTTCTCTCCCCGTATCTGACAGTCTCACTCATTCTCAGGTTCTCTCCCCGTATCTGACAGTCTCACTCATTCTCAGCATCTCTCCCCGTATCTGACAGTCTCACTCATTCTCAGCATCTCTCCCCATATCTGACAGTCTCACTCATTCCCAGCATATCTCCCCGTATCTGACAGTCTCTCTCATTCCCAGCATATCTCCCCGTATCTGACAGTCTCACTCATTCCCAGCATCTCTCCCCGTATCCGACAGTCTCACTCATTCCCAGCATCTCTCCCCGTATCTGACAGTCTCACTCATTCCCAGCATCTCTCCCCGTATCTGACAGTTTCACTCATTCCCAGCATCTCTCCCCGTATCCGACAGTCTCACTCATTCCCAGCATCTCTCCCCGTATCTGACAGTCTCACTCATTCTCAGGTTCTCTCCCCGTATCTGACAGTCTCACTCATTCTCAGGTTCTCTCCCCGTATCTGACAGTCTCACTCATTCCCAGCATCTCTCCCCGTATCTGACAGTCTCACTCATTCTCAGGTTCTCTCCCCGTATCTGACAGTCTCACTCATTCTCAGCATCTCTCCCCGTATCTGACAGTCTCACTCATTCCCAGCATCTCTCCCCGTATCCGACAGTCTCACTCATTCTCAGCATCTCTCCCCGTATCTGACAGTCTCACTCATTCCCAGCATCTCTCCCCGTATCCGACAGTCTCACTCATTCTCAGCATCTCTCCCCGTATCTGACAGTCTCACTCATTCTCAGGTTCTCTCCCCGTATCTGACAGTCTCACTCATTCTCAGGTACTCTCCCCGTATCTGACAGTCTCACTCATTCTCAGCATCTCTCCCCGTATCTGACAGTTTCACTCATTCTCAGCATCTCTCCCCGTATCTGACAGTCTCACTCATTCTCAGCATCTCTCCCCATATCTGACAGTCTCACTCATTCCCAGCATATCTCCCCGTATCTGACAGTTTCTCTCATTCCCAGCATATCTCCCCGTATCTGACAGTCTCACTCATTCCCAGCATCTCTCCCCGTATCCGACAGTCTCACTCATTCCCAGCGTCTCTCCCCGTATCTGACAGTCTCACTCATTCCCAGCATCTCTCCCTGTATCTGACAGTCTCACTCATTCCCAGCATCTCTCCCCGTATCTGACAGTCTCACTCATTCTCAGCATCTCTCCCCGTATCTGACAGTCTCACTCATTCCCAGCATCTCTCCCCGTATCTGACAGTCTCATTCATTCTCAGCATCTCTCCCCGTATCTGACAGTCTCACTCATTCCCAGCATCTCTCCCCGTATCGGATAGTCTCACTCATTTCCAGCATCTCTCCCCGTATCTGACAGTCTCACTCATTCCCAGCATCTCTCCCTGTATCTGACAGTCTCACTCATTCTCAGCTTCTCTACCCGTATCCGACAGTCTCACTCATTCCCAGCATCTCTCCCCGTATCTGACAGTCTCACTCATTCTCAGCATCTCTCCCTGTATCTGACAGTCTCACTCATTCTCAGCATCTCTCCCCGTATCTGACAGTCTCACTCATTCTCAGCATCTCTCCCCGTATCTGACAGTCTCACTCATTCCCAGCATCTCTCCCCGTATCTGACAGTCTCACTCATTCCCAGCATCTCTCCCCGTATCTGACAGTCTCACTCATTCCCAGCATCTCTCCCCGTATCCGACAGTCTCACTCATTCTCAGCATCCCTCCCCGTATCTGACAGTCTCATTCATTCTCAGCATCTCTCCCTGTATCTGACAGTCTCACTCATTCTCAGGTTCTCTCCCCGTATCTGACAGTCTCACTCATTCCCAGCATCTCTCCCCGTATCCGACAGTCTCACTCATTCTCAGCATCTCTCCCCGTATCTGACAGTCTCACTCATTCTCAGGTTCTCTCCACGTATCTGACAGTCTCACTCATTCTCAGGTTCTCTCCCCGTATCTGACAGTCTCACTCATTCTCAGCATCTCTCCCCGTATCTGACAGTCTCACTCATTCTCAGCATCTCTCCCCATATCTGACAGTCTCACTCATTCCCAGCATATCTCCCCGTATCTGACAGTCTCTCTCATTCCCAGCATATCTCCCCGTATCTGACAGTCTCACTCATTCCCAGCATCTCTCCCCGTATCCGACAGTCTCACTCATTCCCAGCATCTCTCCCCGTATCTGACAGTCTCACTCATTCCCAGCATCTCTCCCCGTATCTGACAGTTTCACTCATTCCCAGCATCTCTCCCCGTATCCGACAGTCTCACTCATTCCCAGCATCTCTCCCCGTATCTGACAGTCTCACTCATTCTCAGGTTCTCTCCCCGTATCTGACAGTCTCACTCATTCTCAGGTTCTCTCCCCGTATCTGACAGTCTCACTCATTCCCAGCATCTCTCCCCGTATCTGACAGTCTCACTCATTCTCAGGTTCTCTCCCCGTATCTGACAGTCTCACTCATTCTCAGCATCTCTCCCCGTATCTGACAGTCTCACTCATTCCCAGCATCTCTCCCCGTATCCGACAGTCTCACTCATTCTCAGCATCTCTCCCCGTATCTGACAGTCTCACTCATTCCCAGCATCTCTCCCCGTATCCGACAGTCTCACTCATTCTCAGCATCTCTCCCCGTATCTGACAGTCTCACTCATTCTCAGGTTCTCTCCCCGTATCTGACAGTCTCACTCATTCTCAGGTACTCTCCCCGTATCTGACAGTCTCACTCATTCTCAGCATCTCTCCCCGTATCTGACAGTTTCACTCATTCTCAGCATCTCTCCCCGTATCTGACAGTCTCACTCATTCTCAGCATCTCTCCCCATATCTGACAGTCTCACTCATTCCCAGCATATCTCCCCGTATCTGACAGTTTCTCTCATTCCCAGCATATCTCCCCGTATCTGACAGTCTCACTCATTCCCAGCATCTCTCCCCGTATCCGACAGTCTCACTCATTCCCAGCGTCTCTCCCCGTATCTGACAGTCTCACTCATTCCCAGCATCTCTCCCTGTATCTGACAGTCTCACTCATTCCCAGCATCTCTCCCCGTATCTGACAGTCTCACTCATTCTCAGCATCTCTCCCCGTATCTGACAGTCTCACTCATTCCCAGCATCTCTCCCCGTATCTGACAGTCTCATTCATTCTCAGCATCTCTCCCCGTATCTGACAGTCTCACTCATTCCCAGCATCTCTCCCCGTATCGGATAGTCTCACTCATTTCCAGCATCTCTCCCCGTATCTGACAGTCTCACTCATTCCCAGCATCTCTCCCTGTATCTGACAGTCTCACTCATTCTCAGCTTCTCTACCCGTATCCGACAGTCTCACTCATTCCCAGCATCTCTCCCCGTATCTGACAGTCTCACTCATTCTCAGCATCTCTCCCTGTATCTGACAGTCTCACTCATTCTCAGCATCTCTCCCCGTATCTGACAGTCTCACTCATTCTCAGCATCTCTCCCCGTATCTGACAGTCTCACTCATTCCCAGCGTCTCTCCCCGTATCTGACAGTCTCACTCATTCCCAGCATCTCTCCCCGTATCTGACAGTTTCACTCATTCCCAGCATCTCTCCCCGTATCCGACAGTCTCACTCATTCCCAGCATCTCTCCCCGTATCTGACAGTCTCACTCATTCTCAGGTTCTCTCCCCGTATCTGACAGTCTCACTCATTCTCAGGTTCTCTCCCCGTATCTGACAGTCTCACTCATTCCCAGCATCTCTCCCCGTATCTGACAGTCTCACTCATTCTCAGGTTCTCTCCCCGTATCTGACAGTCTCACTCATTCTCAGCATCTCTCCCCGTATCTGACAGTCTCACTCATTCCCAGCATCTCTCCCCGTATCCGACAGTCTCACTCATTCTCAGCATCTCTCCCCGTATCTGACAGTCTCACTCATTCCCAGCATCTCTCCCCGTATCCGACAGTCTCACTCATTCTCAGCATTTCTCCCCGTATCTGACAGTCTCACTCATTCTCAGGTTCTCTCCCCGTATCTGACAGTCTCACTCATTCTCAGGTACTCTCCCCGTATCTGACAGTCTCACTCATTCTCAGCATCTCTCCCCGTATCTGACAGTCTCACTCATTCTCAGCATCTCTCCCCGTATTTGACAGTCTCACTCATTCTCAGCATCTCTCCCCATATCTGACAGTCTCACTCATTCCCAGCATATCTCCCCGTATCTGACAGTTTCTCTCATTCCCAGCATATCTCCCCGTATCTGACAGTCTCACTCATTCCCAGCATCTCTCCCCGTATCTGACAGTCTCACTCATTCCCAGCATCTCTCCCCGTATCCGACAGTCTCACTCATTCCCAGCGTCTCTCCCCGTATCTGACAGTCTCACTCATTCCCAGCATCTCTCCCTGTATCTGACAGTCTCACTCATTCCCAGCATCTCTCCCCGTATCTGACAGTCTCACTCATTCTCAGCATCTCTCCCCGTATCTGACAGTCTCACTCATTCCCAGCATCTCTCCCCGTATCTGACAGTTTCATTCATTCTCAGCATCTCTCCCCGTATCTGACAGTCTCACTCATTCCCAGCATCTCTCCCCGTATCGGATAGTCTCACTCATTTCCAGCATCTCTCCCCGTATCTGACAGTCTCACTCATTCCCAGCATCTCTCCCCGTATCGGATAGTCTCACTCATTTCCAGCATCTCTCCCCGTATCTGACAGTCTCACTCATTCCCAGCATCTCTCCCTGTATCTGACAGTCTCACTCATTCTCAGCTTCTCTCCCCGTATCCGACAGTCTCACTCATTCCCAGCATCTCTCCCCGTATCTGACAGTCTCACTCATTCTCAGCATCTCTCCCTGTATCTGACAGTCTCACTCATTCTCAGCATCTCTCCCCGTATCTGACAGTCTCACTCATTCTCAGCATCTCTCCCCGTATCTGACAGTCTCACTCATTCCCAGCATCTCTCCCCGTATCCGACAGTCTCACTCATTCTCAGCTTCTCTCCCCGTATCCGACAGTCTCACTCATTCCCAGCATCTCTCCCCGTATCTGACAGTCTCACTCATTCTCAGCATCTCTCCCCGTATCTGACAGTCTCACTCATTCTCCGCTTCTCTCCCCGTATCCGACAGTCTCACTCATTCTCAGCATCTTTCACCGTATCTGACAGTCTCATTCATTCTCAGCATCTCTCCCCGTATCTGACAGTCTCACTCATTCCCAGCATCTCTCCCCGTATCCGACAGTCTCACTCATTCTCAGCATCTCTCCCCGTATCTGACAGTCTCACTCATTCTCAGGTTCTCTCCACGTATCTGACAGTCTCGCTCATTCTCAGGTTCTCTCCCCGTATCTGACAGTCTCACTCATTCTCAGCATCTCTCCCCGTATCTGACAGTCTCACTCATTCTCAGCATCTCTCCCCATATCTGACAGTCTCACTCATTCCCAGCATATCTCCCCGTATCTGACAGTCTCTCTCATTCCCAGCATATCTCCCCGTATCTGACAGTCTCACTCATTCCCAGCATCTCTCCCCGTATCCGACAGTCTCACTCATTCCCAGCATCTCTCCCCGTATCTGACAGTCTCACTCATTCCCAGCATCTCTCCCCGTATCTGACAGTTTCACTCATTCCCAGCATCTCTCCCCGTATCCGACAGTCTCACTCATTCCCAGCATCTCTCCCCGTATCTGACAGTCTCACTCATTCTCAGGTTCTCTCCCCGTATCTGACAGTCTCACTCATTCTCAGGTTCTCTCCCCGTATCTGACAGTCTCACTCATTCCCAGCATCTCTCCCCGTATCTGACAGTCTCACTCATTCTCAGGTTCTCTCCCCGTATCTGACAGTCTCACTCATTCTCAGCATCTCTCCCCGTATCTGACAGTCTCACTCATTCCCAGCATCTCTCCCCGTATCCGACAGTCTCACTCATTCTCAGCATCTCTCCCCGTATCTGACAGTCTCACTCATTCCCAGCATCTCTCCCCGTATCCGACAGTCTCACTCATTCTCAGCATCTCTCCCCGTATCTGACAGTCTCACTCATTCTCAGGTTCTCTCCCCGTATCTGACAGTCTCACTCATTCTCAGGTACTCTCCCCGTATCTGACAGTCTCACTCATTCTCAGCATCTCTCCCCGTATCTGACAGTTTCACTCATTCTCAGCATCTCTCCCCGTATCTGACAGTCTCACTCATTCTCAGCATCTCTCCCCATATCTGACAGTCTCACTCATTCCCAGCATATCTCCCCGTATCTGACAGTTTCTCTCATTCCCAGCATATCTCCCCGTATCTGACAGTCTCACTCATTCCCAGCATCTCTCCCCGTATCCGACAGTCTCACTCATTCCCAGCGTCTCTCCCCGTATCTGACAGTCTCACTCATTCCCAGCATCTCTCCCTGTATCTGACAGTCTCACTCATTCCCAGCATCTCTCCCCGTATCTGACAGTCTCACTCATTCTCAGCATCTCTCCCCGTATCTGACAGTCTCACTCATTCCCAGCATCTCTCCCCGTATCTGACAGTCTCATTCATTCTCAGCATCTCTCCCCGTATCTGACAGTCTCACTCATTCCCAGCATCTCTCCCCGTATCGGATAGTCTCACTCATTTCCAGCATCTCTCCCCGTATCTGACAGTCTCACTCATTCCCAGCATCTCTCCCTGTATCTGACAGTCTCACTCATTCTCAGCTTCTCTACCCGTATCCGACAGTCTCACTCATTCCCAGCATCTCTCCCCGTATCTGACAGTCTCACTCATTCTCAGCATCTCTCCCTGTATCTGACAGTCTCACTCATTCTCAGCATCTCTCCCCGTATCTGACAGTCTCACTCATTCTCAGCATCTCTCCCCGTATCTGACAGTCTCACTCATTCCCAGCGTCTCTCCCCGTATCTGACAGTCTCACTCATTCCCAGCATCTCTCCCCGTATCTGACAGTTTCACTCATTCCCAGCATCTCTCCCCGTATCCGACAGTCTCACTCATTCCCAGCATCTCTCCCCGTATCTGACAGTCTCACTCATTCTCAGGTTCTCTCCCCGTATCTGACAGTCTCACTCATTCTCAGGTTCTCTCCCCGTATCTGACAGTCTCACTCATTCCCAGCATCTCTCCCCGTATCTGACAGTCTCACTCATTCTCAGGTTCTCTCCCCGTATCTGACAGTCTCACTCATTCTCAGCATCTCTCCCCGTATCTGACAGTCTCACTCATTCCCAGCATCTCTCCCCGTATCCGACAGTCTCACTCATTCTCAGCATCTCTCCCCGTATCTGACAGTCTCACTCATTCCCAGCATCTCTCCCCGTATCCGACAGTCTCACTCATTCTCAGCATTTCTCCCCGTATCTGACAGTCTCACTCATTCTCAGGTTCTCTCCCCGTATCTGACAGTCTCACTCATTCTCAGGTACTCTCCCCGTATCTGACAGTCTCACTCATTCTCAGCATCTCTCCCCGTATCTGACAGTCTCACTCATTCTCAGCATCTCTCCCCGTATTTGACAGTCTCACTCATTCTCAGCATCTCTCCCCATATCTGACAGTCTCACTCATTCCCAGCATATCTCCCCGTATCTGACAGTTTCTCTCATTCCCAGCATATCTCCCCGTATCTGACAGTCTCACTCATTCCCAGCATCTCTCCCCGTATCTGACAGTCTCACTCATTCCCAGCATCTCTCCCCGTATCCGACAGTCTCACTCATTCCCAGCGTCTCTCCCCGTATCTGACAGTCTCACTCATTCCCAGCATCTCTCCCTGTATCTGACAGTCTCACTCATTCCCAGCATCTCTCCCCGTATCTGACAGTCTCACTCATTCTCAGCATCTCTCCCCGTATCTGACAGTCTCACTCATTCCCAGCATCTCTCCCCGTATCTGACAGTCTCATTCATTCTCAGCATCTCTCCCCGTATCTGACAGTCTCACTCATTCCCAGCATCTCTCCCCGTATCGGATAGTCTCACTCATTTCCAGCATCTCTCCCCGTATCTGACAGTCTCACTCATTCCCAGCATCTCTCCCCGTATCGGATAGTCTCACTCATTTCCAGCATCTCTCCCCGTATCTGACAGTCTCACTCATTCCCAGCATCTCTCCCTGTATCTGACAGTCTCACTCATTCTCAGCTTCTCTCCCCGTATCCGACAGTCTCACTCATTCCCAGCATCTCTCCCCGTATCTGACAGTCTCACTCATTCTCAGCATCTCTCCCTGTATCTGACAGTCTCACTCATTCTCAGCATCTCTCCCCGTATCTGACAGTCTCACTCATTCTCAGCATCTCTCCCCGTATCTGACAGTCTCACTCATTCCCAGCATCTCTCCCCGTATCCGACAGTCTCACTCATTCTCAGCTTCTCTCCCCGTATCCGACAGTCTCACTCATTCCCAGCATCTCTCCCCGTATCTGACAGTCTCACTCATTCTCAGCATCTCTCCCCGTATCTGACAGTCTCACTCATTCTCCGCTTCTCTCCCCGTATCCGACAGTCTCACTCATTCTCAGCATCTTTCACCGTATCTGACAGTCTCATTCATTCTCAGCATCTCTCCCCGTCTTCTGACAGTCTCACTCATTCTCAGGTTCTCTCCCCGTATCTGACAGTCTCACTCCTTCTCAGCATCTCTCCCCGTATCTGACAGTCTCACTCATTCCCAGCATCTCTCCCCGTATCCGACAGTCTCACTCATTCTCAGCATCTCTCCCCGTATCTGACAGTCTCACTCATTCTCAGGTTCTCTCCCCGTATCTGACAGTCTCACTCATTCTCAGGTTCTCTCCCCGTATCTGACAGTCTCACTCATTCCCAGCATCTCTCCCCGTATCTGACAGTCTCACTCATTCTCAGGTTCTCTCCCCGTATCTGACAGTCTCACTCATTCTCAGCATCTCTCCCCGTATCTGACAGTCTCACTCATTCCCAGCATCTCTCCCCGTATCCGACAGTCTCACTCATTCCCAGCATCTCTCCCCCTATCTGACAGTCTCACTCATACCCAGCATCTCTCACCGTATCCGACAGTCTCACTCATTCTCAGCATCTCTCCCCGTATCTGACAGTCTCACTCATTCTCAGCATCTCTCCCCGTATCTGACAGTCTCACTCATTCCCAGCATCTCTCCCCGTATCCGACAGTCTCACTCATTCCCAGCATCTCTCCCCGTATCTGACAGTCTCACTCATTCCCAGCATCTCTCCCTGTATCTGACAGTCTCACTCATTCTCAGCTTCTCTCCCCGTATCCGACAGTCTCACTCATTCTCAGCATCTCTCCCCGTATCTGACAGTCTCTCTCATTCCCAGCATCTCTCCCCGTATCTGACAGTCTCACTCATTCCCAGCATCTCTCCCCGTATCCGACAGTCTCACTCATTCTCAGCATCTCTCCCCGTATCTGACAGTCTCACTCATTCCCAGCATCTCTCCCCGTATCCGACAGTCTCACTCATTCTCAGCTTCTCTCCCCGTATCCGACAGTCTCACTCATTCCCAGCATCTCTCCCCGTATCTGACAGTCTCACTCATTCCCAGCATCTCTCCCCGTATCCGACAGTCTCACTCATTCTCAGCTTCTCTCCCCGTATCCGACAGTCTCACTCATTCCCAGCATCTCTCCCCGTATCTGACAGTCTCACTCATTCTCAGCATCTCTCCCCGTATCTGACAGTCTCACTCATTCTCAGCATCTCTCCCCGTATCTGACAGTCTCACTCATTCTCCGCTTCTCTCCCCGTATCCGACAGTCTCACTCATTCTCAGCATCTCTCCCGTATCTGACAGTCTCACTCATTCCCAGCATCTCTCCCCGTATCTGACAGTCTCACTCATTCTCAGCATCTCTCCCCGTATCTGACAGTCTCACTCATTCCCAGCATCTCTCCCCGTATCTGACAGTCTCACTCATTCCCAGCATCTCTCCCTGTATCTGACAGTCTCACTCATTCTCAGCATCTCTCCCCGTATCCGACAGTCTCACTCATTCTCAGCATCTCTCCCTGTATCTGACAGTCTCACTCATTCTCAGCTTCTCTCCCCGTATCCGACAGTCTCACTCATTCTCAGCATCTCTCCCCGTATCTGACAGTCTCTCTCATTCCCAGCATCTCTCCCCGTATCTGACAGTCTCACTCATTCCCAGCATCTCTCCCCGTATCCGACAGTCTCACTCATTCTCAGCTTCTCTCCCCGTATCCGACAGTCTCACTCATTCCCAGCATCTCTCCCCGTATCTGACAGTCTCAATCATTCCCAGCATCTCTCCCCGTATCCGACAGTCTCACTCATTCCCAGCATCTCTCCCCGTATCCGACAGTCTCACTCATTCCCAGCATCTCTCCCTGTATCTGACACTCACTCATTCCCAGCATCTCTCCCCGTATCTGACAGTCTCACTCATTCCCAGCATCTCTCCCCATATCTGACAGTCTCACTCATTCGCAGCATCTCTCCCTGTATCTGACAGTCTCACTCATTCTCAGCATCTCTCCCCGTATCCGACAGTCTCACTCATTCTCAGCATCTCTCCCTGTATCTGACAGTCTCACTCATTCTCAGCTTCTCTCCCCGTATCCGACAGTCTCAATCATTCTCAGCATCTCTCCCCGTATCTGAAAGTCTCTCTCATTCCCAGCATCTCTCCCTGTATCTGACAGTCTCACTCATTCCCAGCATCTCTCCCCGTATCCGACAGTCTCACTCATTCTCAGCTTCTCTCCCCGTATCCGACAGTCTCACTCATTCCCAGCATCTCTCCCCGTATCTTACAGTCTCAATCATTCCTAGCATCTCTCCCCGTATCCGACAGTCTCACTCATTCCCAGCATCTCTCCCCGTATCTGACAGTCTCACTCATTCCCAGCATCTCTCCCCGTATCTGACAGTCTCACTCATTCCCAGCATCTCTCCCCGTATACGACAGTCTCACTTATTCTCAGCATCTCTCCCCGTATCTGACAGTCTCACTCATTCTCAGCATCTCTCCCCGTATCCGACAGTCTCACTCATTCCCAGCATCTCTCCCCGTATCTGACAGTCTCACTCATTCTCAGCATCTCTCCCCGTATCCGACAGTCTCACTCATTCCCAGCATCTCTCCCCGTATCTGACAGTCTCACTCATTCCCAGCATCTCTCCCCGTATCTGACAGTCTCTCTCATTCTCAGCATCTCTCCCCGTATCCGACAGTCTCACTCATTCCCAGCATCTCTCCCCGTATCTGACAGTCTCACTCATTCCCAGCATCTCTCCCCGTATCTGACAGTCTCTCTCATTCTCAGCATCTCTCCCTGCATCTGACAGTCTCACTCATTCCCAGCGTCTCTCCCCGTATCCGACAGTCTCACTCATTCCCAGCATCTCTCCCCGTATCCGACAGTCTCACTCATTCCCAGCTTCTCTCCCCGTATCTCACACTCACTCATTCTCAGCATCTCTCCCCGTATCTGACAGTCTCACTCATTCTCAGCATCTCTCCCCGTATCTGACAGTCTCACTCATTCCCAGCATCTCTCCCCGTATCTGACAGTCTCACTCATTCTCAGCATCTCTCCCCGTATCTGACAGTCAAACTCATTCTCAGCATCTCTCCCCGTTTCTGACAGTCTCACTCATTCCCAGCTTCTCTCCCCGTATCTGACAGTCTCACTCATTCCCAGCATCTCTCCCGTATCTGACAGTCCCACTCACTCCCAGCATATCTCCCCGTATCTGACACTCACTCATTCTTAGCATCTCTCCCGTATCTGACACTCACTCATTCTCAGCGTCTCTCCCCGTATCCGACACTCTCACTCATTCTCAGCATCTCTCCCCGTATCTGACAGTCTCACTCATTCTCAGTATCTCTCCCCGTATCTGACAGTCTCACTCATTCCCAGCATCTCTCCCCGTATCTGGCAGTCTCTCTCATTCCCAGCATCTCTCCACGTATCTGACAGTCTCACTCATTCCCAGCATCTCTCCCTGTATCTGACAGTCTCACTCATTCTCAGCATCTCTCCCCGTATCCGACAGTCTCACTCATTCCCAGCATCTCTCCCCGTATCTGACAGTCTCACTCATTCTCAGCATCTCTCCCCGTATCTGACAGTCTCACTCATTCTCAGCATCTCTCCCTGTATCTGACAGTCTCACTCATTCCCAGCATCTCTCCACGTATCTGACAGTCTCACTCATTCCCAGCATCTCTCCCCGTATACGACAGTCTCACTTATTCTCAGCATCTCTCCCCGTATCTGACAGTCTCACTCATTCTCAGCATCTCTCCCCGTATCCGACAGTCTCACTCATTCCCAGCATCTCTCCCCGTATCTGACAGTCTCACTCATTCTCAGCATCTCTCCCCGTATCCGACAGTCTCACTCATTCCCAGCATCTCTCCCCGTATCTGACAGTCTCACTCATTCCCAGCATCTCTCCCCGTATCTGACAGTCTCTCTCATTCTCAGCATCTCTCCCCGTATCCGACAGTCTCACTCATTCCCAGCATCTCTCCCCGTATCTGACAGTCTCACTCATTCCCAGCATCTCTCCCCGTATCTGACAGTCTCTCTCATTCTCAGCATCTCTCCCTGCATCTGACAGTCTCACTCATTCCCAGCGTCTCTCCCCGTATCCGACAGTCTCACTCATTCCCAGCATCTCTCCCCGTATCCGACAGTCTCACTCATTCCCAGCTTCTCTCCCCGTATCTCACACTCACTCATTCTCAGCATCTCTCCCCGTATCTGACAGTCTCACTCATTCTCAGCATCTCTCCCCGTATCTGACAGTCTCACTCATTCCCAGCATCTCTCCCCGTATCTGACAGTCTCACTCATTCTCAGCATCTCTCCCCGTATCTGACAGTCAAACTCATTCTCAGCATCTCTCCCCGTTTCTGACAGTCTCACTCATTCCCAGCTTCTCTCCCCGTATCTGACAGTCTCACTCATTCCCAGCATCTCTCCCGTATCTGACAGTCCCACTCACTCCCAGCATATCTCCCCGTATCTGACACTCACTCATTCTTAGCATCTCTCCCGTATCTGACACTCACTCATTCTCAGCGTCTCTCCCCGTATCCGACACTCTCACTCATTCTCAGCATCTCTCCCCGTATCTGACAGTCTCACTCATTCTCAGTATCTCTCCCCGTATCTGACAGTCTCACTCATTCCCAGCATCTCTCCCCGTATCTGGCAGTCTCTCTCATTCCCAGCATCTCTCCACGTATCTGACAGTCTCACTCATTCCCAGCATCTCTCCCTGTATCTGACAGTCTCACTCATTCTCAGCATCTCTCCCCGTATCCGACAGTCTCACTCATTCCCAGCATCTCTCCCCGTATCTGACAGTCTCACTCATTCTCAGCATCTCTCCCCGTATCTGACAGTCTCACTCATTCTCAGCATCTCTCCCCGTATCTGACAGTCAAACTCATTCTCAGCATCTCTCCCCGTATCTGACAGTCTCACTCATTCCCAGCATCTCTCCCCGTATCTGACAGTCTCACTCATTCTCAGCATCTCTCCCCGTATCTGACAGTCAAACTCATTCTCAGCATCTCTCCCCGTATCTGACAGTCTCACTCATTCCCAGCATCTCTCCCCGTATCTGACAGTCTCACTCATTCTCAGCATCTCTCCCCGTATCCGACAGTCTCACTCATTCTCAGCATCTCTCCCTGTATCTGACAGTCTCACTCATTCCCAGCATCTCTCCCCGTATCTGACAGTCTCACTCATTCTCAGCATCTCTCCCCGTATCTGACAGTCAAACTCATTCTCAGCATCTCTCCCCGTATCTGACAGTCTCACTCATTCCCAGCATCTCTCCCCGTATCTGACAGTCTCACTCATTCTCAGCATCTCTCCCCGTATCTGACAGTCAAACTCATTCTCAGCATCTCTCCCCGTATCTGACAGTCTCACTCATTCCCAGCTTCTCTCCCCGTATCTGACAGTCTCACTCATTCTCAGCATCTCTCCCCGTATCTGACAGTCTCACTCATTCCCAGCATCTCTCCCCGTATCTGACAGTCTCACTCATTCTCAGCATCTCTCCCGTATCTGACAGTCTCACTCATTCTCAGCATCTCTCCCCGTATCTGACAGTCTCACTCATTCTCAGCATCTCTCCCCATATCTGACTGTCTCACTCATTCTCAGTATCGCTCCCCGTATCTGACAGTCTCACTCATTCCCAGCATCTCTCCCCGTATCTGACAGTCTCACTCATTCTCAGCATCTCTCCCCGTATCTGACAGTCTCACTCATTCCCAGCATCTCTCCCCGTATCTGACACTCACTCATTCTCAGCATCTCTCCCCGTATCTGACACTCACTCATTCTCAGCGTCTCTCCCCGTATCCGACAGTCTCACTCATTCCCAGCATCTCTCCCCGTATCTGACAGTCTTACTCATTCTCAGCATCTCTCCCCGTATCTGACAGTCTCACTCATTCTCAACATCTCTCCCCGTATCTGACAGTCTCACTCATTCCCAGCATCTCTCCCCGTATCTGACAGTCTCACTCATTCTCAGCATCTCTCCCCGTATCTGACAGTCTCACTCATTCTCAGCATCTCTCCCCGTATCTGACAGTCTCACTCATTCGCAGCATCTCTCCCCGTATCTGACAGTCTCACTCATTCTCAGCATCTCTCCCCGTATCTGACAGTCTCACTCATTCTCAGCATCTCTCCCCGTATCTGACAGTCTCACTCATTCTCAGCATCTCTCCCCGTATCTGACAGTCTCACTCATTCCCAGCGTCTCTCCCCGTATCTGACAGTCTCACTCATTCCCCGCATCTCTCCCTGTATCTGACAGTCTCACTCATTCTCAGCGTCTCTCCCCGTATCCGACACTCTCACTCATTCTCAGCATCTCTCCCCGTATCTGACAGTCTCACTCATTCTCAGTATCTCTCCCCGTATCTGACAGTCTCACTCATTCCCAGCATCTCTCCCCGTATCTGGCAGTCTCTCTCATTCCCAGCATCTCTCCACGTATCTGACAGTCTCACTCATTCCCAGCATCTCTCCCTGTATCTGACAGTCTCACTCATTCTCAGCATCTCTCCCCGTATCCGACAGTCTCACTCATTCCCAGCATCTCTCCCCGTATCTGACAGTCTCACTCATTCTCAGCATCTCTCCCCGTATCTGACAGTCTCACTCATTCTCAACATCTCTCCCCGTATCTGACAGTCTCACTCATTCCCAGCATCTCTCCCCGTATCTGACAGTCTCACTCATTCTCAGCATCTCTCCCCGTATCTGACAGTCTCACTCATTCCCAGCATCTCTCCCCGTATCTGGCAGTCTCTCTCATTCCCAGCATCTCTCCACGTATCTGACAGTCTCACTCATTCCCAGCATCTCTCCCTGTATCTGACAGTCTCACTCATTCTCAGCATCTCTCCCCGTATCCGACAGTCTCACTCATTCCCAGCATCTCTCCCCGTATATGACAGTCTCACTCATTCTCAGCATCTCTCCCCGTATCTGACAGTCTCACTCATTCTCAGCATCTCTCCCTGTATCTGACAGTCTCACTCATTCCCAGCATCTCTCCCCGTATCTGACAGTCTCACTCATTCTCAGCATCTCTCCCCGTATCTGACAGTCAAACTCATTCTCAGCATCTCTCCCCATATCTGACAGTCTCACTCATTCCCAGCATCTCTCCCCGTATCTGACAGTCTTACTCATTCTCAGCATCTCTCCCCGTATCTGACAGTCAAACTCATTCTCAGCATCTCTCCCCGTATCTGACAGTCTCACTCATTCCCAGCTTCTCTCCCCGTATCTGACAGTCTCACTCATTCTCAGCATCTCTCCCCGTATCTGAAAGTCTCACTCATTCCCAGCATCTCTCCCCGTATCTGACAGTCTCACTCATTCTCAGCATCTCTCCCCGTATCTGACAGTCTCACTCATTCTCAGCATCTCTCCCCGTATCTGACAGTCTCACTCATTCTCAGCATCTCTCCCCATATCTGACTGTCTCACTCATTCTCAGTATCGCTCCCCGTATCTGACAGTCTCACTCATTCCCAGCATCTCTCCCCGTATCTGACAGTCTCACTCATTCTCAGCATCTCTCCCCGTATCTGACAGTCTCACTCATTCCCAGCATCTCTCCCCGTATCTGACACTCACTCATTCTCAGCATCTCTCCCCGTATCTGACACTCACTCATTCTCAGCGTCTCTCCCCGTATCCGACAGTCTCACTCATTCCCAGCATCTCTCCCCGTATCTGACAGTCTTACTCATTCTCAGCATCTCTCCCCGTATCTGACAGTCTCACTCATTCTCAACATCTCTCCCCGTATCTGACAGTCTCACTCATTCCCAGCATCTCTCCCCGTATCTGACAGTCTCACTCATTCTCAGCATCTCTCCCCGTATCTGACAGTCTCACTCATTCGCAGCATCTCTCCCCGTATCTGACAGTCTCACTCATTCTCAGCATCTCTCCCCGTATCTGACAGTCTCACTCATTCTCAGCATCTCTCCCCGTATCTGACAGTCTCACTCATTCTCAGCATCTCTCCCCGTATCTGACAGTCTCACTCATTCCCAGCATCTCTCCCCGTATCTGGCAGTCTCTCTCATTCCCAGCATCTCTCCACGTATCTGACAGTCTCACTCATTCCCAGCATCTCTCCCTGTATCTGACAGTCTCACTCATTCTCAGCATCTCTCCCCGTATCCGACAGTCTCACTCATTCCCAGCATCTCTCCCCGTATCTGACAGTCTCACTCATTCTCAGCATCTCTCCCCGTATCTGACAGTCTCACTCATTCTCAGCATCTCTCCCCGTATCTGACAGTCTCACTCATTCCCAGCATCTCTCCCCGTATCTGACAGTCTCACTCATTCTCAGCATCTCTCCCCGTATCTGACAGTCAAACTCATTCTCAGCATCTCTCCCCGTATCTGACAGTCTCACTCATTCCCAGCATCTCTCCCCGTATCTGACAGTCTCACTCATTCTCAGCATCTCTCCCCGTATCTGACAGTCAAACTCATTCTCAGCATCTCTCCCCGTATCTGACAGTCTCACTCATTCCCAGCTTCTCTCCCCGTATCTGACAGTCTCACTCATTCTCAGCATCTCTCCCCGTATCTGACAGTCTCACTCATTCCCAGCATCTCTCCCCGTATCTGACAGTCTCACTCATTCTCAGCATCTCTCCCCGTATCTGACAGTCTCACTCATTCTCAGCATCTCTCCCCGTATCTGACAGTCTCACTCATTCTCAGCATCTCTCCCCATATCTGACTGTCTCACTCATTCTCAGTATCGCTCCCCGTATCTGACAGTCTCACTCATTCCCAGCATCTCTCCCCGTATCTGACAGTCTCACTCATTCTCAGCATCTCTCCCCGTATCTGACAGTCTCACTCATTCCCAGCATCTCTCCCCGTATCTGACACTCACTCATTCTCAGCATCTCTCCCCGTATCTGACACTCACTCATTCTCAGCGTCTCTCCCCGTATCCGACAGTCTCACTCATTCCCAGCATCTCTCCCCGTATCTGACAGTCTTACTCATTCTCAGCATCTCTCCCCGTATCTGACAGTCTCACTCATTCTCAACATCTCTCCCCGTATCTGACAGTCTCACTCATTCCCAGCATCTCTCCCCGTATCTGACAGTCTCACTCATTCTCAGCATCTCTCCCCGTATCTGACAGTCTCACTCATTCTCAGCATCTCTCCCCGTATCTGACAGTCTCACTCATTCGCAGCATCTCTCCCCGTATCTGACAGTCTCACTCATTCTCAGCATCTCTCCCCGTATCTGACAGTCTCACTCATTCTCAGCATCTCTCCCCGTATCTGACAGTCTCACTCATTCTCAGCATCTCTCCCCGTATCTGACAGTCTCACTCATTCCCAGCGTCTCTCCCCGTATCTGACAGTCTCACTCATTCCCCGCATCTCTCCCTGTATCTGACAGTCTCACTCATTCTCAGCGTCTCTCCCCGTATCCGACACTCTCACTCATTCTCAGCATCTCTCCCCGTATCTGACAGTCTCACTTATTCTCAGTATCTCTCCCCGTATCTGACAGTCTCACTCATTCCCAGCATCTCTCCCCGTATCTGGCAGTCTCTCTCATTCTCAGCATCTCTCCCCGTATCTGACAGTCTCACTCATTCCCAGCTTCTCTCCCCGTATCTGACAGTCTCACTCATTCTCAGCATCTCTCCCCGTATCTGACAGTCTCACTCATTCCCAGCATCTCTCCCCGTATCTGACAGTCTCACTCATTCCCAGCATCTCTCCCCGTATCTGACAGTCTCACTCATTCTCAGCATCTCTCCCCGTATCTGACAGTCTCACTCATTCTCAGCATCTCTCCCTGTATCTGACAGTCTCACTCATTCCCAGCATCTCTCCCCGTATCTGACAGTCTCACTCATTCTCAGCATCTCTCCCCGTATCTGACAGTCAAACTCATTCTCAGCATCTCTCCCCGTATCTGACAGTCTCACTCATTCCCAGCATCTCTCCCCGTATCTGACAGTCTCACTCATTCTCAGCATCTCTCCCCGTATCTGACAGTCAAACTCATTCTCAGCATCTCTCCCCGTATCTGACAGTCTCACTCATTCCCAGCTTCTCTCCCCGTATCTGACAGTCTCACTCATTCTCAGCATCTCTCCCCGTATCTGACAGTCTCACTCATTCCCAGCATCTCTCCCCGTATCTGACAGTCTCACTCATTCTCAGCATCTCTCCCCGTATCTGACAGTCTCATTCATTCTCAGCATCTCTCCCCATATCTGACTGTCTCACTCATTCTCAGTATCGCTCCCCGTATCTGACAGTCTCACTCATTCCCAGCATCTCTCCCCGTATCTGACAGTCTCACTCATTCTCAGCATCTCTCCCCGTATCTGACAGTCTCACTCATTCCCAGCATCTCTCCCCGTATCTGACACTCACTCATTCTCAGCATCTCTCCCCGTATCTGACACTCACTCATTCTCAGCGTCTCTCCCCGTATCCGACAGTCTCACTCATTCCCAGCATCTCTCCCCGTATCTGACAGTCTTACTCATTCTCAGCATCTCTCCCCGTATCTGACAGTCTCACTCATTCTCAACATCTCTCCCCGTATCTGACAGTCTCACTCATTCCCAGCATCTCTCCCCGTATCTGACAGTCTCACTCATTCTCAGCATCTCTCCCCGTATCTGACAGTCTCACTCATTCGCAGCATCTCTCCCCGTATCTGACAGTCTCACTCATTCTCAGCATCTCTCCCCGTATCTGACAGTCTCACTCATTCTCAGCATCTCTCCCCGTATCTGACAGTCTCACTCATTCTCAGCATCTCTCCCCGTATCTGACAGTCTCACTCATTCCCAGCGTCTCTCCCCGTATCTGACAGTCTCACTCATTCCTCGCATCTCTCCCTGTATCTGACAGTCTCACTCATTCCCAGCATCTCTCCTCGTATCTGACAGTCTCACTCATTCCCAGCATCTCTCCCCGTATCTGACAGTCTCACTCATTCTCAGCATCTCTCCCCGTATCTGACAGTCTCACTCATTCTCAGCATCTCTCCACGTATCTGACAGTCTCACTCATTCTCAGCATCTCTCCCCGTATCCGACAGTCTCACTCATTCCCAGCATCTCTCCCCGTATCTGACAGTCTCACTCATTCTCAGCATCTCTCCCCGTATCTGACAGTCTCACTCATTCCCAGCGTCTCTCCCCGTATCTGACAGTCTCACTCATTCCTCGCATCTCTCCCTGTATCTGACAGTCTCACTCATTCCCAGCATCTCTCCTCGTATCTGACAGTCTCACTCATTCCCAGCATCTCTCCCCGTATCTGACAGTCTCACTCATTCTCAGCATCTCTCCCCGTATCTGACAGTCTCACTCATTCTCAGCATCTCTCCACGTATCTGACAGTCTCACTCATTCTCAGCATCTCTCCCCGTATCCGACAGTCTCACTCATTCCCAGCATCTCTCCCCGTATCTGACAGTCTCACTCATTCTCAGCATCTCTCCCCGTTTCTGACAGTCTCACTCATTCTCAGCATCTCTCCCCGTTTCTGACAGTCTCACTCATTCCCAGCATCTCTCCCCGTATCTGACAGTCTCACTCATTCTCAGCATCTCTCCCCGTATCTGACAGTCTCACTCATTCGCAGCATCTCTCCCCGTATCTGACAGTCTCACTCATTCTCAGCATCTCTCCCCGTATCTGACAGTCTCACTCATTCTCAGCATCTCTCCCCGTATCTGACAGTCTCACTCATTCTCAGCATCTCTCCCCGTATCTGACAGTCTCACTCATTCCCAGCGTCTCTCCCCGTATCTGACAGTCTCACTCATTCCTCGCATCTCTCCCTGTATCTGACAGTCTCACTCATTCCCAGCATCTCTCCTCGTATCTGACAGTCTCACTCATTCCCAGCATCTCTCCCCGTATCTGACAGTCTCACTCATTCTCAGCATCTCTCCCCGTATCTGACAGTCTCACTCATTCTCAGCATCTCTCCACGTATCTGACAGTCTCACTCATTCTCAGCATCTCTCCCCGTATCCGACAGTCTCACTCATTCCCAGCATCTCTCCCCGTATCTGACAGTCTCACTCATTCTCAGCATCTCTCCCCGTTTCTGACAGTCTCACTCATTCTCAGCATCTCTCCCCGTTTCTGACAGTCTCACTCATTCCCAGCATCTCTCCCCGTATCTGACAGTCTCACTCATTCCCAGCATAACTCCCCGTATCCGACAGTCTCACTCATTCTCAGCATCTCTCCCCGTATCTGACAGTCTCACTCATTCTCAGCATCTCTCCCCGTATCTGACAGTCTCACTCATTCCCAGCATCTCTCCCCGTATCTGACACTCACTCATTCTCAGCACCTCTCCCGTATCTGACACTCACTCATTCTCAGTGTCTCTCCCCGTATCCGACACTCTCACTCATTCCCAGCATCTCTCCCCGTATCTGACAGTCTCACTCATTCTCAGCATCTCTCCCCGTATCTGACAGTCTCACTCATTGTCAGCATCTCTCCCCGTATCTGACAGTCTCACTCATTCCCAGCATCTCTCCCCGTATCTGACAGTCTCACTCATTCCCAGCATCTCTCCCCGTATCCGACAGTCTCACTCATTCCCAGCATCTCTCCCCGTATCTGACAGTCTCACTCATTCCCAGCATCTCTCCCCGTATCTGACAGTCCCACTCATTCTCAGCATCTCTCCCCTTATCCGACAGTCTCACTCACTCCCAGCATCTCTCCCCGTATCTGACAGTCTCACTCATTCCCAGCATCTCTCCCCATATCTGACAGTCTCACTCATTCTCAGCATCTCTCCCCGTATCCGACAGTCTCACTCATTCCCAGCATCTCTCCCCATATCTGACAGTCTCACTCATTCTCAGCATCTCTCCCCGTATCTGACAGTCTCACTCATTCTCAGCATATCTCCCCTTATCTGACAGTCTCACTCATTCTCAGCATCTCTCCCCGTATCTGACAGTCTCACTCATTCCCAGCATCTCTCCCCGTATCCGACAGTCTCACTCATTCCCAGCGTCTCTCCCCGTATCTGACAGTCTCACTCATTCCCAGCATCTCTCCCCGTATCTGACAGTCTCACTCATTCCCAGCATCTCTCCCCGTATCTGACAGTCTCACTCATTCTCACCTTCTCTCCCCGTATCCGACAGTCTCACTCATTCTCAGCATCTCTCCCCGTATCTGACAGTCTCACTCATTCTCAGCATCTCTCCCCGTATCTGACAGTCTCTCTCATTCTCAGCATCTCTCCCCGTATCTGACAGTCTCACTCATTCCCAGCATCTCTCCCCGTATCTGACAGTCCCACTCATTCTCAGCATCTCTCCCCGTATCCGACAGTCTCACTCATTCCCAGCATCTCTCCCCGTATCTGGCAGTCCCACTCATTCTCAGCATCTCTCCCCGTATCCGACAGTCTCACTCATTCCCAGCATATCTCCCCGTATCTGACAGTCTCACTCATTCTCAGCATCTCTCCCCGTATCCGACAGTCTCACTCATTCCCAGCATCTCTCCCCGTATCTGACAGTCTCACTCATTCCCAGCATCTCTCCCCGTATCCGACAGTCTCACTCATTCTCAGCATCTCTCCCCGTATCTGACAGTCTCACTCATTCTCTGCATCTCTCCCCGTATCTGACAGTCTCACTCATTCCCAGCATCTCTCCCCGTATCCGACAGTCTCACTCATTCCCAGCGTCTCTCCCCGTATCTGACAGTCTCACTCATTCCCAGCATCTCTCCCCGTATCTGACAGTCTCACTCATTCCCAGCATCTCTCCCCGTATCCGACAGTCTCACTCATTCTCAGCTTCTCTCCCCGTATCCGACAGTCTCACTCATTCTCAGCTTCTCTCCCTGTATCTGACAGTCTCACTCATTCTCAGCATCTCTCCCCGTATCTGACAGTCTCACTCATTCCCAGCATCTCTCCCCGTATCTGACACTCACTCATTCTCAGCATCTCTCCTCGTATCTGACACTCACTCATTCTCAGCTTCTCTCCCCGTATCCGACAGTCTCACTCATTCCCAGCATCTCTCCCCGTATCTGACAGTCTCACTCATTCTCAGCATCTCTCCCCGTATCTGACAGTCTCACTCATTCTCAGCATCTCTCCCCGTATCTGACAGTCTCACTCATTCCCAGTATTTCTCCCCGTATCTGACAGTCTCACTCATTCTCAGCATCTCTCCCCGTATCTGACAGTCTCACTCATTCCCAGCATCTCTCCACGTATCTGACAGTCTCACTCATTCTCAGCATCTCTCCCCGTATCCGACAGTCTCACTCATTCTCAGCATCTCTCACCATATCTGACAGTCTCACTCATTCTCAGCATCTCTACCCGTATCTGACAGTCTCACTCATTCCCAGCATCTCTCCCCGTATCTGACACTCACTCATTCTCAGCATCTCTCCCCGTATCTGACACTCACTCATTCTCAGCGTCTCTCCCCGTATCCGACAGTCTCACTCATTGCCAGCATCTCTCCCCGTATCTGACAGTCTCACTCATTCTCAGCATCTCTCCCCGTATCTGACAGTCTCACTCATTCTCAGCATCTCTCCCCGTATCTGACAGTCTCACTCATTCCCAGCATCTCTCCCCGTATCTGACAGTCTCACTCATTCTCAGAATCTCTCCCCGTATCTGACAGTCTCACTCATTCTCAGCATCTCTCCCCGTATCTGACAGTCTCACTCATTCTCAGCATCTCTCCCCGTATCTGACAGTCTCACTCATTCCCAGCATCTCTCCCCGTATCCGACAGTCTCACTCATTCCCAGCATCTCTCCCCGTATCTGACAGTCTCTCTCATTCCCAGCATCTCTCCACGTATCCGACAGTCTCACTCATTCCCAGCATCTCTCCCCGTATGTGACAGTCTCTCTCATTCCCACCATCTCTCCACGTATCTGACAGTCTCACTCATTCTCAGCATCTCTCCCCGTATCCGACAGTTTCACTCATTCCCAGCATCTCTCCCCGTATCTGACAGTCTCACTCATTCTCAGCATCTCTCCCCGTATCTGACAGTCTCACTCATTCTCAGCATCTCTCCCCGTATCTGACAGTCTCACTCATTCTCAGCATCTCTCCCCGTATCCGACAGTCTCACTCATTCCCAGCATCTCTCCCCGTATCTGCCAGTAACAATCATTCTCAGCATCTCTCCCCGTATCTGACAGTCTCTCTCATTCCCACCATCTCTCCACGTATCTGACAGTCTCACTCATTCTCAGCATCTCTCCCCGTATCCGACAGTCTCACTCATTCCCAGCATCTCTCCCCGTATCTGACAGTCTCACTCATTCTCAGCATCTCTCCCCGTATCTGACAGTCTCACTCATTCCCAGCATCTCTCCCCGTATCTGACAGTCTCACTCATTCCCAGCATCTCTCCCCGTATCTGACAGTCTCACTCATTCTCAGCATCTCTCCCCGTATCTGACAGTCTCACTCATTCCCAGCATCTCTCCCCGAATCTGACAGTCTCACTCATTCTCAGAATCTCTCCCCGTATCTGACAGTCTCACTCATTCTCAGCATCTCTCCCCGTATCTGACAGTCTCACTCATTCTCAGCATCTCTCCCCGTATCCGACAGTCTCACTCATTCCCAGCATCTCTCCCCATATCTGACAGTCTCACTCATTCTCAGCATCTCTCCCCGTATCTGACAGTCTCACTCATTCCCAGCATCTCTCCCCGTATCCGACAGTCTCACTCATTCCCAGCATCTCTCCCCGTATCTGACAGTCTCTCTCATTCCCAGCATCTCTCCACGTATCCGACAGTCTCACTCATTCCCAGCATCTCTCCCCGTATGTGACAGTCTCTCTCATTCCCACCATCTCTCCACGTATCTGACAGTCTCACTCATTCTCAGCATCTCTCCCCGTATCCGACAGTCTCACTCATTCCCAGCATCTCTCCCCGTATCTGACAGTCTCACTCATTCTCAGCATCTCTCCCCGTATCTGACAGTCTCACTCATTCCCAGCATCTCTCCCCGTATCTGACAGTCCCACTCATTCTCAGCATCTCTCCCCTTATCCGACAGTCTCACTCACTCCCAGCATCTCTCCCCGTATCTGACAGTCTCACTCATTCCCAGCATCTCTCCCCATATCTGACAGTCTCACTCATTCTCAGCATCTCTCCCCGTATCCGACAGTCTCACTCATTCCCAGCATCTCTCCCCATATCTGACAGTCTCACTCATTCTCAGCATCTCTCCCCGTATCTGACAGTCTCACTCATTCTCAGCATATCTCCCCTTATCTGACAGTCTCACTCATTCTCAGCATCTCTCCCCGTATCTGACAGTCTCACTCATTCCCAGCATCTCTTCCCGTATCCGACAGTCTCACTCATTCCCAGCGTCTCTCCCCGTATCTGACAGTCTCACTCATTCCCAGCATCTCTCCCCGTATCTGACAGTCTCACTCATTCCCAGCATCTCTCCCCGTATCTGACAGTCTCACTCATTCTCACCTTCTCTCCCCGTATCCGACAGTCTCACTCATTCTCAGCATCTCTCCCAGTATCTGACAGTCTCACTCATTCTCAGCATCTCTCCCCGTATCTGACAGTCTCTCTCATTCTCAGCATCTCTCCCCGTATCTGACAGTCTCACTCATTCCCAGCATCTTTCCCCGTATCTGACAGTCCCACTCATTCTCAGCATCTCTCCCCGTATCCGACAGTCTCACTCATTCCCAGCATCTCTCCCCGTATCTGGCAGTCCCACTCATTCTCAGCATCTCTCCCCGTATCCGACAGTCTCACTCATTCCCAGCATATCTCCCCGTATCTGACAGTCTCACTCATTCTCAGCATCTCTCCCCGTATCCGACAGTCTCACTCATTCCCAGCATCTCTCCCCGTATCTGACAGTCTCACTCATTCCCAGCATCTCTCCCCGTATCCGACAGTCTCACTCATTCTCAGCATCTCTCCCCGTATCTGACAGTCTCACTCATTCTCTGCATCTCTCCCCGTATCTGACAGTCTCACTCATTCCCAGCATCTCTCCCCGTATCTGACAGTCTCACTCATTCCCAGCATCTCTCCCCGTATCTGACAGTCTCACTCATTCCCAGCATCTCTCCCCGTATCCGACAGTCTCACTCATTCTCAGCTTCTCTCCCCGTATCCGACAGTCTCACTCATTCTCAGCTTCTCTCCCTGTATCTGACAGTCTCACTCATTCTCAGCATCTCTCCCCGTATCTGACAGTCTCACTCATTCCCAGCATCTCTCCCCGTATCTGACACTCACTCATTCTCAGCATCTCTCCTCGTATCTGACACTCACTCATTCTCAGCTTCTCTCCCCGTATCCGACAGTCTCACTCATTCCCAGCATCTCTCCCCGTATCTGACAGTCTCACTCATTCTCAGCATCTCTCCCCGTATCTGACAGTCTCACTCATTCTCAGCATCTCTCCCCGTATCTGACAGTCTCACTCATTCCCAGTATTTCTCCCCGTATCTGACAGTCTCACTCATTCTCAGCATCTCTCCCCGTATCTGACAGTCTCACTCATTCTCAGCATCTCTCCCCGTATCTGACAGTCTCACTCATTCCCAGCATCTCTCCACGTATCTGACAGTCTCACTCATTCTCAGCATCTCTCCCCGTATCCGACAGTCTCACTCATTCTCAGCATCTCTCCCCATATCTGACAGTCTCACTCATTCTCAGCATCTCTACCCGTATCTGACAGTCTCACTCATTCCCAGCATCTCTCCCCGTATCTGACACTCACTCATTCTCAGCATCTCTCCCCGTATCTGACACTCACTCATTCTCAGCGTCTCTCCCCGTATCCGACAGTCTCACTCATTCCCAGCATCTCTCCCCGTATCTGACAGTCTCACTCATTCTCAGCATCTCTCCCCGTATCTGACAGTCTCACTCATTCTCAGCATCTCTCCCCGTATCTGACAGTCTCACTCATTCCCAGCATCTCTCCCCGTATCTGACAGTCTCACTCATTCTCAGAATCTCTCCCCGTATCTGACAGTCTCACTCATTCTCAGCATCTCTCCCCGTATCTGACAGTCTCACTCATTCTCAGCATCTCTCCCCGTATCTGACAGTCTCACTCATTCCCAGCATCTCTCCCCGTATCCGACAGTCTCACTCATTCCCAGCATCTCTCCCCGTATCTGACAGTCTCTCTCATTCCCAGCATCTCTCCACGTATCCGACAGTCTCACTCATTCCCAGCATCTCTCCCCGTATGTGACAGTCTCTCTCATTCCCACCATCTCTCCACGTATCTGACAGTCTCACTCATTCTCAGCATCTCTCCCCGTATCCGACAGTTTCACTCATTCCCAGCATCTCTCCCCGTATCTGACAGTCTCACTCATTCTCAGCATCTCTCCCCGTATCTGACAGTCTCACTCATTCTCAGCATCTCTCCCCGTATCTGACAGTCTCACTCATTCTCAGCATCTCTCCCCGTATCCGACAGTCTCACTCATTCCCAGCATCTCTCCCCGTATCTGCCAGTAACACTCATTCTCAGCATCTCTCCCCGTATCTGACAGTCTCTCTCATTCCCACCATCTCTCCACGTATCTGACAGTCTCACTCATTCTCAGCATCTCTCCCCGTATCCGACAGTCTCACTCATTCCCAGCATCTCTCCCCGTATCTGACAGTCTCACTCATTCTCAGCATCTCTCCCCGTATCTGACAGTCTCACTCATTCCCAGCATCTCTCCCCGTATCTGACAGTCTCACTCATTCCCAGCATCTCTCCCCGTATCTGACAGTCTCACTCATTCTCAGCATCTCTCCCCGTATCTGACAGTCTCACTCATTCCCAGCATCTCTCCCCGAATCTGACAGTCTCACTCATTCTCAGAATCTCTCCCCGTATCTGACAGTCTCACTCATTCTCAGCATCTCTCCCCGTATCTGACAGTCTCACTCATTCTCAGCATCTCTCCCCGTATCTGACAGTCTCACTCATTCCCAGCATCTCTCCCCGTATCCGACAGTCTCACTCATTCCCAGCATTTCTCCCCGTATCTGACAGTCTCTCTCATTCCCAGCATCTCTCCACGTATCCGACAGTCTCACTCATTCCCAGCATCTCTCCCCGTATGTGACAGTCTCTCTCATTCCCACCATCTCTCCACGTATCTGACAGTCTCACTCATTCTCAGCATCTCTCCCCGTATCCGACAGTCTCACTCATTCCCAGCATCTCTCCCCGTATCTGACAGTCTCACTCATTCTCAGCATCTCTCCCCGTATCTGACAGTCTCACTCATTCTCAGCATCTCTCCCCGTATCTGACAGTCTCACTCATTCTCAGCATCTCTCCCCGTATCTGACAGTCTCACTCATTCCCAGCATCTCTCCCCGTATCTGACAGTCTCACTCATTCCCAGCATCACTCCCCGTATCCGACAGTCTCACTCATTCTCAGCATCTCTCCCCGTATCTGACAGTCTCACTCATTCTCAGCATCTCTCCCCGTATCTGACAGTCTCACTCATTCCCAGCATCTCTCCCCGTATCTGACACTCACTCATTCTCAGCATCTCTCCCGTATCTGACACTCACTCATTCTCAGCGTCTCTCCCCGTATCCGACAGTCTCACTCATTCCCAGCATCTCTCCCCGTATCCGACAGTCTCACTCATTCCCAGCATCTCTCCCCGTATCCGACAGTCTCACTCATTCCCAGCATCTCTCCCCGTATCTGACAGTCTCACTCATTCCCAGCATCTCTCCCCGTATCTGACAGTCCCACTCATTCTCAGCATCTCTCCCCGTATCCGACAGTCTCACTCACTCCCAGCATCTCTCCCCATATCTGACAGTCTCACTCATTCCCAGCATCTCTCCCCATATCTGACAGTCTCACTCATTCTCAGCATCTCTCCCCGTATCTGACAGTCTCACTCATTCTCAGCATCTCTCCCCGTATCCGACAGTTTCACTCATTCCCAGCATCTCTCCCCGTATCTGACAGTCTCACTCATTCTCAGCATCTCTCCCCGTATCTGACAGTCTCACTCATTCTCAGCATCTCTCCCCGTATCTGACAGTCTCACTCATTCTCAGCATCTCTCCCCGTATCCGACAGTCTCACTCATTCCCAGCATCTCTCCCCGTATCTGCCAGTAACACTCATTCTCAGCATCTCTCCCCGTATCTGACAGTCTCTCTCATTCCCACCATCTCTCCACGTATCTGACAGTCTCACTCATTCTCAGCATCTCTCCCCGTATCCGACAGTCTCACTCATTCCCAGCATCTCTCCCCGTATCTGACAGTCTCACTCATTCTCAGCATCTCTCCCCGTATCCGACAGTCTCACTCATTCCCAGCATCTCTCCCCGTATCTGACAGTCTCACTCATTCCCAGCATCTCTCCCCGTATCTGACAGTCTCTCTCATTCTCAGCATCTCTCCCCGTATCTGACAGTCTCACTCATTCCCAGCATCTCTCCCCGAATCTGACAGTCTCACTCATTCTCAGAATCTCTCCCCGTATCTGACAGTCTCACTCATTCTCAGCATCTCTCCCCGTATCTGACAGTCTCACTCATTCTCAGCATCTCTCCCCGTATCTGACAGTCTCACTCATTCCCAGCATCTCTCCCCGTATCCGACAGTCTCACTCATTCCCAGCATCTCTCCCCGTATCTGACAGTATCTCTCATTCCCAGCATCTCTCCACGTATCCGACAGTCTCACTCATTCCCAGCATCTCTCCCCGTATGTGACAGTCTCTCTCATTCCCACCATCTCTCCACGTATCTGACAGTCTCACTCATTCTCAGCATCTCTCCCCGTATCCGACAGTCTCACTCATTCCCAGCATCTCTCCCCGTATCTGACAGTCTCACTCATTCTCAGCATCTCTCCCCGTATCTGACAGTCTCACTCATTCTCAGCATCTCTCCCCGTATCTGACAGTCTCACTCATTCTCAGCATCTCTCCCCGTATCTGACAGTCTCACTCATTCCCATCATCTCTCCCCGTATCTGACAGTCTCACTCATTCCCAGCATCACTCCCCGTATCCGACAGTCTCACTCATTCTCAGCATCTCTCCCCGTATCTGACAGTCTCACTCATTCTCAGCATCTCTCCCCGTATCTGACAGTCTCACTCATTCCCAGCATCTCTCCCCGTATCTGACACTCACTCATTCTCAGCATCTCTCCCGTATCTGACACTCACTCATACTCAGCGTCTCTCCCCGTATCCGACAGTCTCACTCATTCCCAGCATCTCTCCCCGTATCCGACAGTCTCACTCATTCCCAGCATCTCTCCCCGTATCCGACAGTCTCACTCATTCCCAGCATCTCTCCCCGTATCTGACAGTCTCACTCATTCCCAGCATCTCTCCCCGTATCTGACAGTCCCACTCATTCTCAGCATCTCTCCCCGTATCCGACAGTCTCACTCACTCCCAGCATCTCTCCCCATATCTGACAGTCTCACTCATTCCCAGCATCTCTCCCCATATCTGACAGTCTCACTCATTCTCAGCATCTCTCCCCGTATCTGACAGTCTCACTCATTCTCAGCATATCTCCCCGTATCTGACAGTCTCACTCATTCTCAGCATCTCTCCCCGTATCTGACAGTCTCACTCATTCCCAGCATCTCTCCCCGTATCCGACAGTCTCACTCATTCCCAGCATCTCTCCCCGTATCTGACAGTCTCACTCATTCCCAGCATCTCTCCCCGTATCCGACAGTCTCACTCGTTATCAGCTTCTCTCCCCGTATCCGAAAGTCTCACTCATTCTCAGCTTCTCTCCCCGTATCTGACAGTCTCACTCATTCCCAGCATCTCTCCCCGTATCTGACAGTCTCACTCATTCTCAGCATCTCTCCCCGTATCCGACAGTCTCACTCATTCCCAGCATCTCTCCCCGTATCTGACAGTCTCACTCATTCCCAGCATCTCTCCCCGTATCTGACAGTCTCTCTCATTCTCAGCATCTCTCCCCGTATCTGACAGTCTCACTCATTCCCAGCATCTCTCCCCGAATCTGACAGTCTCACTCATTCTCAGAATCTCTCCCCGTATCTGACAGTCTCACTCATTCTCAGCATCTCTCCCCGTATCTGACAGTCTCACTCATTCTCAGCATCTCTCCCCGTATCTGACAGTCTCACTCATTCCCAGCATCTCTCCCCGTATCCGACAGTCTCACTCATTCCCAGCATCTCTCCCCGTATCTGACAGTATCTCTCATTCCCAGCATCTCTCCACGTATCCGACAGTCTCACTCATTCCCAGCATCTCTCCCCGTATGTGACAGTCTCTCTCATTCCCACCATCTCTCCACGTATCTGACAGTCTCACTCATTCTCAGCATCTCTCCCCGTATCCGACAGTCTCACTCATTCCCAGCATCTCTCCCCGTATCTGACAGTCTCACTCATTCTCAGCATCTCTCCCCGTATCTGACAGTCTCACTCATTCTCAGCATCTCTCCCCGTATCTGACAGTCTCACTCATTCTCAGCATCTCTCCCCGTATCTGACAGTCTCACTCATTCCCAGCATCTCTCCCCGTATCTGACAGTCTCACTCATTCCCAGCATCACTCCCCGTATCCGACAGTCTCACTCATTCTCAGCATCTCTCCCCGTATCTGACAGTCTCACTCATTCTCAGCATCTCTCCCCGTATCTGACAGTCTCACTCATTCCCAGCATCTCTCCCCGTATCTGACACTCACTCATTCTCAGCATCTCTCCCGTATCTGACACTCACTCATACTCAGCGTCTCTCCCCGTATCCGACAGTCTCACTCATTCCCAGCATCTCTCCCCGTATCCGACAGTCTCACTCATTCCCAGCATCTCTCCCCGTATCCGACAGTCTCACTCATTCCCAGCATCTCTCCCCGTATCTGACAGTCTCACTCATTCCCAGCATCTCTCCCCGTATCTGACAGTCCCACTCATTCTCAGCATCTCTCCCCGTATCCGACAGTCTCACTCACTCCCAGCATCTCTCCCCATATCTGACAGTCTCACTCATTCCCAGCATCTCTCCCCATATCTGACAGTCTCACTCATTCTCAGCATCTCTCCCCGTATCTGACAGTCTCACTCATTCTCAGCATATCTCCCCGTATCTGACAGTCTCACTCATTCTCAGCATCTCTCCCCGTATCTGACAGTCTCACTCATTCCCAGCATCTCTCCCCGTATCCGACAGTCTCACTCATTCCCAGCATCTCTCCCCGTATCTGACAGTCTCACTCATTCCCAGCATCTCTCCCCGTATCCGACAGTCTCACTCGTTATCAGCTTCTCTCCCCGTATCCGAAAGTCTCACTCATTCTCAGCTTCTCTCCCCGTATCTGACAGTCTCACTCATTCTCAGCATCTCTCCCCATATCTGACAGTCTCACTCATTCCCAGCATCTCTCCCCGTATCTGACAGTCTCACTCATTCCCAGCATCTCTCCCCGTATCTGACAGTCTCACTCATTCTCAGCATCTCTCCCCGTATCCGACAGTCTCACTCATTCCCAGCATCTCTCCCCGTATCTGACAGTCTCACTCATTCCCAGCATCTCTCCCCGTATCCGACAGTCTCACTCATTCTCAGCTTCTCTCCCCGTATCCGACAGTCTCACTCATTCCCATAATCTCTCCCCGTATCTGACAGTCTCACTCATTCTCAGCATCTCTCCCCGTATCTGACAGTCTCACTCATTCCCAGCATCTCTCCCCGTATCTGACACTCACTCATTCTCAGCATCTCTCCCCGTATCTGACACTCACTCATTCTCAGCGTCTCTCCCCGTATCCGACAGTCTAAATTATTCCCAGCATCTCTCCCCGTATCTGACAGTCTCACTCATTCTCAGCATCTCTCCCCGTATCTGACAGTCTCACTCATTCTCAGCATCTCTCCCCGTATCTGAAAGTCTCACTCATTCCCAGCATTTCTCCCGTATCTGACAGTCTCACTCATTCTCAGCATCTCTCCCCGTATCTGACAGTCTCACTCATTCTCAGCATTACTCCCCGTATCTGACAGTCTCACTCATTCCCAGCATCTCTCCACGTATCTGACAGTCTCACTCATTCTCAGCATCTCTTCCTGTATCCGACAGTCTCACTCATTCCCAGCATCTCTCCCCGTATCTGACAGTCTCACTCATTCTCAGCATCTCTCCCCGTATCTGACAGTCTCATTCATTCTCAGCATCTCTCCCCGTATCTGACAGTCTCACTCATTCCCAGCTTCTCTCCCAGTATCTGACAGTCTCACTCATTCTCAGCATCTCTCCCCATATCTGACAGTCTCACTCATTCCCAGCATCTCTCCCCGTATCTGACAGTCTCACTCATTCTCAGCATCTCTCCCCGTATCCGACAGTCTCACTCATTCCCAGCATCTCTCCCCGTATCTGACAGTCTCACTCATTCCCAGCATCTCTCCCCGTATCCGACAGTCTCACTCATTCTCAGCTTCTCTCCCCGTATCCGACAGTCTCACTCATTCCCAGCATCTCTCCCCGTATCTGACAGTCTCACTCATTCTCAGCATCTCTCCCCGTATCTGACAGTCTCACTCATTCCCAGCATCTCTCCCCGTATCTGACACTCACTCATTCTCAGCATCTCTCCCCGTATCTGACACTCACTCATTCTCAGCGTCTCTCCCCGTATCCGACAGTCTCACTCATTCCCTGCATCTCTCCCCGTATCTGACACTCACTCATTCTCAGCATCTCTCCCCGTATCTGACACTCACTCATTCTCAGCATCTCTCCCCGTATCTGACAGTCTCACTCATTCCCAGCATTTCTCCCCGTATCTGACAGTCTCACTCATTCCCAGCAGCTCTCCACGTATCTGACAGTCTCACTCATTCTCAGCATCTCTTCCTGTATCCGACAGTCTCACTCATTCCCAGCATCTCTCCCCGTATCTGACAGTCTCACTCATTCTCAGCATCTCTCCCCGTATCTGACAGTCTCACTCATTCTCAGCATCTCTCCATGTATCTGACAGTCTCACTCATTCTCAGCATCTCTCCCCGTATCTGACAGTCTCACTCATTCCCAGCATCTCTCCCCGTATCTGACAGTCTCACTCATTCCCAGCATCACTCCCCGTATCCGACAGTCTCACTCATTCTCAGCATCTCTCCCGTATCTGACACTCACTCATTCTCAGCATCTCTCCCCGTATCTGACAGTCTCACTCATTCCCAGCATCTCTCCCCGTATCTGACACTCACTCATTCTCAGCATCTCTCCCGTATCTGACACTCACTCATTCTCAACGTCTCTCCCGTATCCGACAGTCTCACTCATTCCCAGCATCTCTCCCCGTATCTGACACTCATTCATTCTCAGCATCTCTCCCGTATCTGACACTCACTCATTCCCAGCATCTCTCCCGTATCCGACAGTCTCACTCATTCCCAGCATCTCTCCCCGTATCTGACAGTCTCACTCATTCTCAGCATCTCTCCCCGTATCTGACAGTCTCACTCATTGTCAGCATCTCTCCCCGTATCTGACAGTCTCACTCATTGTCAGCATCTCTCCCCGTATCCGACAGTCTCACTAATTCCCAGCATCTCTCCCCGTATCTGACAGTCTCACTCATTCTCAGCATCTCTCCCCGTATCTGACACTCACACATTCACAGCGTCTCTCCCCGTATCCGACAGTCTCACTCATTCCCAGCATCTCTCCCCGTATCTGACAGTCTCATTCATTCTCAGCATCTCTTCCTGTATCTGACAGTCTCACTCATTCTCAGCATCTCTCCCCGTATCTGACAGTCTCACTCATTCCCAGCATTTCTCCCCGTATCTGACAGTCTCACTCATTCTCAGCATCTCTCCCCATATCTGACAGTCTCACTCATTCTCAGCATCTCTCCCCGTATCTGACAGTCTCACTCATTCCCAGCATCTCTCCACGTATCTGACAGTCTCACTCATTCTCAGCATCTCTCCCCGTATCTGACAGTCTCACTCATTCTCAACATCTCTCCCCGTATCTGACAGTCTCACTCATTCTTAGCATCTCTCCCCGTATCTGACAGTCTCACTCATTCCCAGCATCTCTCCCCGTATCTGACAGTCTCACTCATTCCCAGCATCACTCCCCGTATCCGACAGTCTCACTCATTCTCAGCATCTCTCCCCGTATCTGACAGTCTCACTCATTCTAAGCATCTCTCCCCGTATCTGACAGTCTCACTCATTCTCAACATCTCTCCCCGTATCTGACACTCACTCATTCTCAGCATCTCTCCCGTATCTGACACTCACTCATTCCCAGCATCTCTCCCGTATCCGACAGTCTCACTCATTCCCAGCATCTCTCCCCGTATCTGACAGTCTCACTCATTCTCAGCATCTCTCCACGTATCCGACAGTCTCACTCATTCCCAGCATATCTCCCTGTATCTGACAGTCTCTCTCATTCCCAGCATATCTCCCCGTATCCGACAGTCTCACTCATTCCCAGCATCTCTCCTCGTATCTGACAGTCTCACTCATTCTCAGTATCTCTCCCCGTATCCGACAGTCTCACTCATTCCCAGCATCTCTCCCCGTATCCGACAGTCTCACTCATTCTCAGCATCTCTCCCCGTATCCGACAGTCTCACTCATTCTCAGCATCTCTCCCCGTATCCGACAGTCTCACTCATTCTCATCATCTCTCCCCGTATCCGACAGTCTCACTCATTCTCAGCTTCTCTCCCCGTATCCGACAGTCTCACTCATTCTCAGCATCTCTCCCCGTATCTGACAGTCTCACTCATTCCCAGCATCTCTCCCCGTATCCGACAGTCTCACTCATTCTCAGCTTCTCTCCCCGTATCCGACAGTCTCACTCATTCCCAGCATCTCTCCCCGTATCTGACAGTCTCACTCATTCTAAGCTTCTCTCCCCGTATCCAACAGTCTAACTCATTCTCAGCATCTCTCCCCGTATCTGACAGTCTCACTCATTCTCAGCATCTCTCCCCGTATCCGACAGTCTCACTCATTCCCAGCATCTCTCCCCGTATCTGACAGTCTCACTCATTCTCAGCATCTCTCCCCGTATCTGACAGTCTCACTCATTCCCAGCATCTCTCCCCGTATCTGACAGTCTCACTCATTCCCAGCATCTCTCCCCGTATCCGACAGTCTCACTCATTCCCAGCATCTCTCCCTGTATCTGACAGTCTCACTCATTCCCCGCATCTCTCCCCGTATCTGACAGTCTCACTCATTCTCAGCATCTCTCCCCGTATCTAACAGTCTCACTCATTCTCAGCATCTCTCCCCGTATCTGACAGTCTCACTCATTCCCAGCATCTCTCCCCGTATCTGACAGTCTCACTCATTCTCAGCATCTCTCCCCGTATCCGACAGTCTCATTCATTCTCAGCATCTCTCCCCGTATCCGACAGTCTCACTCATTCCCAGCATCTCTCCCCGTATCTGACAGTCTCACTCATTCTCAGCATCTCTCCTCGTATCCGACAGTCTCACTCATTCTCAGCTTCTCTCCCCGTATCCGACAGTCTCACTCATTCCCAGCATCTCTCCCCGTATCTGACAGTCTCACTCATTCTCAGCATCTCTCCCCGTATCTAACAGTCTCACTCATTCTCAGCATCTCTCACCGTATCTGACAGTCTCTCTCATTCCCAGGATCTCTCCCCGTATCTGACAGTCTCACTCATTCTCAGCATCTCTCCCCGTATCTAACAGTCTCACTCATTCTCAGCATCTCTCCCCGTATCTGACAGTCTCACTCATTCCCAGGATCTCTCCCCGTATCCGACAGTCTCACTCATTCCCAGCATCTCTCCCCGTATCTGACAGTCTCACTCATTCTCAGCATCTCTCCCCGTATCTGACAGTCTCACTCATTCTCAGCATCTCTCCCCGTATCTGACAGTCTCACTCATTCTCAGCATCTCTCCCCGTATCTGACAGTCTCACTCATTCCCAGCATCTCTCCCCGTATCTGACAGTCTCACTCATTCCCAGCATCACTCCCCGTATCCGACAGTCTCACTCATTCTCAGCATCTCTCCCCGTATCTGACAGTCTCACTCATTCTCAGCATCTCTCCCCGTATCTGACAGTCTCACTCATTCCCAGCATCTCTCCCCGTATCTGACACTCACTCATTCTCAGCATCTCTCCCGTATCTGACACTCACTCATTCTCAGCGTCTCTCCCTGTATCCGACAGTCTCACTCATTCCCAGCATCTCTCCCCGTATCCGACAGTCTCACTCATTCCCAGCATCTCTCCCCGTATCCGACAGTCTCACTCATTCCCAGCATCTCTCCCCGTATCTGACAGTCTCACTCATTCCCAGCATCTCTCCCCGTATCTGACAGTCCCACTCATTCTCAGCATCTCTCCCCGTATCCGACAGTCTCACTCACTCCCAGCATCTCTCCCCATATCTGACAGTCTCACTCATTCCCAGCATCTCTCCCCATATCTGACAGTCTCACTCATTCTCAGCATCTCTCCCCGTATCTGACAGTCTCACTCATTCTCAGCATCTCTCCCCGTATCCGACAGTTTCACTCATTCCCAGCATCTCTCCCCGTATCTGACAGTCTCACTCATTCTCAGCATCTCTCCCCGTATCTGACAGTCTCACTCATTCTCAGCATCTCTCCCCGTATCTGACAGTCTCACTCATTCCCAGCATCTCTCCCCGTATCTGACAATCTCACTCATTCTCAGCATCTCTCCCCGTATCTGACAGTCTCACTCATTCTCAGCATCTCTCCCCGTATCCGACAGTCTCACTCATTCCCAGCATCTCTCCCCGTATCTGACAGTCTCACTCATTCTCAGCATCTCTCCCCGTATCTGACAGTCTCACTCATTCCCAGCATCTCTCCCCGTATCTGACAGTCTCACTCATTCCCAGCATCTCTCCCCGTATCTGACAGTCTCTCTCATTCTCAGCATCTCTCCCCGTATCTGACAGTCTCACTCATTCCCAGCATCTCTCCCCGAATCTGACAGTCTCACTCATTCTCAGAATCTCTCCCCGTATCTGACAGTCTCACTCATTCTCAGCATCTCTCCCCGTATCTGACAGTCTCACTCATTCTCAGCATCTCTCCCCGTATCTGACAGTCTCACTCATTCCCAGCATCTCTCCCCGTATCCGACAGTCTCACTCATTCCCAGCATCTCTCCCCGTATCTGACAGTCTCTCTCATTCCCAGCATCTCTCCACGTATCCGACAGTCTCACTCATTCCCAGCATCTCTCCCCGTATGTGACAGTCTCTCTCATTCCCACCATCTCTCCTCGTATCTGACAGTCTCACTCATTCTCAGCATCTCTCCCCGTATCCGACAGTCTCACTCATTCCCAGCATCTCTCCCCGTATCTGACAGTCTCACTCATTCTCAGCATCTCTCCCCGTATCTGACAGTCTCACTCATTCTCAGCATCTCTCCCCGTATCTGACAGTCTCACTCATTCTCAGCATCTCTCCCCGTATCTGACAGTCTCACTCATTCCCAGCATCTCTCCCCGTATCTGACAGTCTCACTCATTCCCAGCATCACTCCCCGTATCCGACAGTCTCACTCATTCTCAGCATCTCTCCCCGTATCTGACAGTCTCACTCATTCTCAGCATCTCTCCCCGTATCTGACAGTCTCACTCATTCCCAGCATCTCTCCCCGTATCTGACACTCACTCATTCTCAGCATCTCTCCCGTATCTGAAACTCACTCATTCTCAGCGTCTCTCCCCGTATCCGACAGTCTCACTCATTCCCAGCATCTCTCCCCGTATCCGACAGTCTCACTCATTCCCAGCATCTCTCCCCGTATCCGACAGTCTCACTCATTCCCAGCATCTCTCCCCGTATCTGACAGTCTCACTCATTCCCAGCATCTCTCCCCGTATCTGACAGTCCCACTCATTCTCAGCATCTCTCCCCGTATCCGACAGTCTCACTCACTCCCAGCATCTCTCCCCATATCTGACAGTCTCACTCATTCCCAGCATCTCTCCCCATATCTGACAGTCTCACTCATTCTCAGCATCTTTCCCCGTATCTGACAGTCTCACTCATTCTCAGCATATCTCCCCGTATCTGACAGTCTCACTCATTCTCAGCATCTCTCCCCGTATCTGACAGTCTCACTCATTCCCAGCATCTCTCCCCGTATCCGACAGTCTCACTCATTCCCAGCATCTCTCCCCGTATCTGACAGTCTCACTCATTCCCAGCATCTCTCCCCGTATCCGACAGTCTCACTCGTTATCAGCTTCTCTCCCCGTATCCGAAAGTCTCACTCATTCTCAGCTTCTCTCCCCGTATCTGACAGTCTCACTCATTCTCAGCATCTCTCCCCATATCTGACAGTCTCACTCATTCCCAGCATCTCTCCCCGTATCTGACAGTCTCACTCATTCCCAGCATCTCTCCCCGTATCTGACAGTCTCACTCATTCTCAGCATCTCTCCCCGTATCCGACAGTCTCACTCATTCCCAGCATCTCTCCCCGTATCTGACAGTCTCACTCATTCCCAGCATCTCTCCCCGTATCCGACAGTCTCACTCATTCTCAGCTTCTCTCCCCGTATCCGACAGTCTCACTCATTCCCATAATCTCTCCCCGTATCTGACAGTCTCACTCATTCTCAGCATCTCTCCCCGTATCTGACAGTCTCACTCATTCCCAGCATCTCTCCCCGTATCTGACACTCACTCATTCTCAGCATCTCTCCCCGTATCTGACACTCACTCATTCTCAGCGTCTCTCCCCGTATCCGACAGTCTAAATTATTCCCAGCATCTCTCCCCGTATCTGACAGTCTCACTCATTCTCAGCATCTCTCCCCGTATCTGACAGTCTCACTCATTCTCAGCATCTCTCCCCGTATCTGAAAGTCTCACTCCTTCCCAGCATTTCTCCCGTATCTGACAGTCTCACTCATTCTCAGCATCTCTCCCCGTATCTGACAGTCTCACTCATTCTCAGCATCTCTCCCCGTATCTGACAGTCTCACTCATTCCCAGCATCTCTCCACGTATCTGACAGTCTCGCTCATTCTCAGCATCTCTTCCTGTATCCGACAGTCTCACTCATTCCCAGCATCTCTCCCCGTATCTGACAGTCTCACTCATTCTCAGCATCTCTCCCCGTATCTGACAGTCTCATTCATTCTCAGCATCTCTCCCCGTATCTGACAGTCTCACTCATTCCCAGCTTCTCTCCCAGTATCTGACAGTCTCACTCATTCTCAGCATCTCTCCCCATATCTGACAGTCTCACTCATTCCCAGCATCTCTCCCCGTATCTGACAGTCTCACTCATTCTCAGCATCTCTCCCCGTATCCGACAGTCTCACTCATTCCCAGCATCTCTCCCCGTATCTGACAGTCTCACTCATTCCCAGCATCTCTCCCCGTATCCGACAGTCTCACTCATTCTCAGCTTCTCTCCCCGTATCCGACAGTCTCACTCATTCCCAGCATCTCTCCCCGTATCTGACAATCTCACTCATTCTCAGCATCTCTCCCCGTATCTGACAGTCTCACTCATTCCCAGCATCTCTCCCCGTATCTGACACTCACTCATTCTCAGCATCTCTCCCCGTATCTGACACTCACTCATTCTCAGCGTCTCTCCCCGTATCCGACAGTCTCACTCATTCCCTGCATCTCTCCCCGTATCTGACACTCACTCATTCTCAGCATCTCTCCCCGTATCTGACACTCACTCATTCTCAGCATCTCTCCCCGTATCTGACAGTCTCACTCATTCCCAGCATTTCTCCCCGTATCTGACAGTCTCACTCATTCCCAGCAGCTCTCCACGTATCTGACAGTCTCACTCATTCTCAGCATCTCTTCCTGTATCCGACAGTCTCACTCATTCCCAGCATCTCTCCCCGTATCTGACAGTCTCACTCATTCTCAGCATCTCTCCCCGTATCTGACAGTCTCACTCATTCTCAGCATCTCTCCATGTATCTGACAGTCTCACTCATTCTCAGCATCTCTCCCCGTATCTGACAGTCTCACTCATTCCCAGCATCTCTCCCCGTATCTGACAGTCTCACTCATTCCCAGCATCACTCCCCGTATCCGACAGTCTCACTCATTCTCAGCATCTCTCCCGTATCTGACACTCACTCATTCTCAGCATCTCTCCCCGTATCTGACAGTCTCACTCATTCCCAGCATCTCTCCCCGTATCTGACACTCACTCATTCTCAGCATCTCTCCCGTATCTGACACTCACTCATTCTCAACGTCTCTCCCGTATCCGACAGTCTCACTCATTCCCAGCATCTCTCCCCGTATCTGACACTCATTCATTCTCAGCATCTCTCCCGTATCTGACACTCACTCATTCCCAGCATCTCTCCCGTATCCGACAGTCTCACTCATTCCCAGCATCTCTCCCCGTATCTGACAGTCTCACTCATTCTCAGCATCTCTCCCCGTATCTGACAGTCTCACTCATTGTCAGCATCTCTCCCCGTATCTGACAGTCTCACTCATTGTCAGCATCTCTCCCCGTATCCGACAGTCTCACTAATTCCCAGCATCTCTCCCCGTATCTGACAGTCTCACTTATTCTCAGCATCTCTCCCCGTATCTGACACTCACACATTCACAGCGTCTCTCCCCGTATCCGACAGTCTCACTCATTCCCAGCATCTCTCCCCGTATCTGACAGTCTCATTCATTCTCAGCATCTCTTCCTGTATCTGACAGTCTCACTCATTCTCAGCATCTCTCCCCGTATCTGACAGTCTCACTCATTCCCAGCATTTCTCCCCGTATCTGACAGTCTCACTCATTCTCAGCATCTCTCCCCATATCTGACAGTCTCACTCATTCTCAGCATCTCTCCCCGTATCTGACAGTCTCACTCATTCCCAGCATCTCTCCACGTATCTGACAGTCTCACTCATTCTCAGCATCTCTCCCCGTATCTGACAGTCTCACTCATTCTCAACATCTCTCCCCGTATCTGACAGTCTCACTCATTCTTAGCATCTCTCCCCGTATCTGACAGTCTCACTCATTCCCAGCATCTCTCCCCGTATCTGACAGTCTCACTCATTCCCAGCATCACTCCCCGTATCCGACAGTCTCACTCATTCTCAGCATCTCTCCCCGTATCTGACAGTCTCACTCATTCTAAGCATCTCTCCCCGTATCTGACAGTCTCACTCATTCTCAACATCTCTCCCCGTATCTGACACTCACTCATTCTCAGCATCTCTCCCGTATCTGACACTCACTCATTCCCAGCATCTCTCCCGTATCCGACAGTCTCACTCATTCCCAGCATCTCTCCCCGTATCTGACAGTCTCACTCATTCTCAGCATCTCTCCACGTATCCGACAGTCTCACTCATTCCCAGCATATCTCCCTGTATCTGACAGTCTCTCTCATTCCCAGCATATCTCCCCGTATCCGACAGTCTCACTCATTCCCAGCATCTCTCCTCGTATCTGACAGTCTCACTCATTCTCAGTATCTCTCCCCGTATCCGACAGTCTCACTCATTCCCAGCATCTCTCCCCGTATCCGACAGTCTCACTCATTCTCAGCATCTCTCCCCGTATCCGACAGTCTCACTCATTCTCAGCATCTCTCCCCGTATCCGACAGTCTCACTCATTCTCATCATCTCTCCCCGTATCCGACAGTCTCACTCATTCTCAGCTTCTCTCCCCGTATCCGACAGTCTCACTCATTCTCAGCATCTCTCCCCGTATCTGACAGTCTCACTCATTCCCAGCATCTCTCCCCGTATCCGACAGTCTCACTCATTCTCAGCTTCTCTCCCCGTATCCGACAGTCTCACTCATTCCCAGCATCTCTCCCCGTATCTGACAGTCTCACTCATTCTAAGCTTCTCTCCCCGTATCCAACAGTCTAACTCATTCTCAGCATCTCTCCCCGTATCTGACAGTCTCACTCATTCTCAGCATCTCTCCCCGTATCCGACAGTCTCACTCATTCCCAGCATCTCTCCCCGTATCTGACAGTCTCACTCATTCTCAGCATCTCTCCCCGTATCTGACAGTCTCACTCATTCCCAGCATCTCTCCCCGTATCTGACAGTCTCACTCATTCCCAGCATCTCTCCCCGTATCTGACAGTCTCACTCATTCCCAGCATCTCTCCCTGTATCTGACAGTCTCACTCATTCCCCGCATCTCTCCCCGTATCTGACAGTCTCACTCATTCTCAGCATCTCTCCCCGTATCTAACAGTCTCACTCATTCTCAGCATCTCTCCCCGTATCTGACAGTCTCACTCATTCCCAGCATCTCTCCCCGTATCTGACAGTCTCACTCATTCTCAGCATCTCTCCCCGTATCCGACAGTCTCATTCATTCTCAGCATCTCTCCCCGTATCCGACAGTCTCACTCATTCCCAGCATCTCTCCCCGTATCTGACAGTCTCACTCATTCTCAGCATCTCTCCTCGTATCCGACAGTCTCACTCATTCTCAGCTTCTCTCCCCGTATCCGACAGTCTCACTCATTCCCAGCATCTCTCCCCGTATCTGACAGTCTCACTCATTCTCAGCATCTCTCCCCGTATCTAACAGTCTCACTCATTCTCAGCATCTCTCCCCGTATCTGACAGTCTCACTCATTCCCAGGATCTCTCCCCGTATCTGACAGTCTCACTCATTCTCAGCATCTCTCCCCGTATCTAACAGTCTCACTCATTCTCAGCATCTCTCCCCGTATCTGACAGTCTCACTCATTCCCAGGATCTCTCCCCGTATCCGACAGTCTCACTCATTCCCAGCATCTCTCCCTGTATCTGACAGTCTCACTCATTCCCGGCATCTCTTCCCGTATCTGACAGTCTCACTCATTCTCAGCATCTCTCCCCGTATCTAACAGTCTCACTCATTCTCAGCATCTCTCCCCGTATCCGACAGTCTCACTCATTCCCAGCATCTCTCCCCGTATCTGACAGTCTCACTCATTCTCAGCATCTCTCCCCGTATCTGACAGTCTCACTCATTCTCAGCATCTCTCCCCGTATCTGACAGTCTCACTCATTCTCAGCATCACTCCCCGTATCTGAAAGTCTCACTCATTCCCAGCATCTCTCCCAGTATCTGACAGTCTCACTCATTCCCAGCATCTCTCCCCGTATCTGACAGTCTCACTCATTCTCAGCATCTCTCCCCGTATCTGACAGTCTCACTCATTCTCAGCATCTCTCCCCGTATCTGACAGTCTCACTTATTCCCAGCATCTCTCCCCGTATCCGACAGTCTCACTCATTCTCAGCTTCTCTCCCCGTATCCGACAGTCTCACTCATTCCCAGCATCTCTCCCCGTATCTGACAGTCTCACTCATTCCCAGCCTCTCTCCCCGTATCTGACAGTCTCACTCATTCTCAGCATCTCTCCCCGTATCTGACAGTCTCACTCATTCCCAGCATCTCTCCCAGTATCTGACAGTCTCACTCATTCCCAGCCTCTCTCCCCGTATCTGACAGTCTCACTCATTCCCAGCATCTCTCCCCATATCTGACAGTCTCACTCTTTCCCAGCATCTCTCCCAGTATCTGACAGTCTAACTCATTCCCAGCATCTCTCCCCGTATCTGACAGTCTCACTCATTCTCAGCATCTCTCCCCGTATCCGACAGTCTCACTCATTCTCAGCATCTCTCCCCTTATCTGACACTCACTCATTCCCAGCTTCTCTCCCCATATCTGACAGTCTCACTCATTCTCAGCTTCTCTCCCCGTATCTGACACTCACTCATTCCCAGCGTCTTTCCCCATATCTGACAGTCTCACTCATTCCCAGCATCTCTCCCCGTATCTGACAGTCTCACTCATTCCCAGCATCTCTCCCTGTATCTGACAGTCTCAATCATTCTCAGCATCTCTCCCCGTATCTGACAGTCTCACTCATTCCCAGCATTGCTCCCTGTATCTGACAGTCTCACTCATTCTCAGCATCTCTCCCCGTATCTGACAGTCTCACTTATTCCCAGCATCTCTCCCCATATCTGACAGTCTCACTCATTCTCAGCATCTCTCCCCATATCTGACAGTCTCACTCATTCCCAGCATCTCTCCCCGTATCTGACAGTCTCACTCATTCCCAGCATCTCTCCCCGTATCTGACAGTCTCACTCATTCTCAGCATCTCTCCCCGTGTCTGACAGTCTCACTCATTCCCAGCATCTCTCCCCGTATCTGACAGTCTCACTCATTCTCAGCATCTCTCCCCCTATCTGACAGTCTCACTCATTCTCAGCATCTCTCCCCGTATCTGACAGTCTCACTCATTCTCAGCATCTCTCCCCGTATCTGACAGTCTCACTCATTCTCAGCATCTCTCCCCGTATCTGACAGTCTCACTCATTCTCAACATCTCTCCCCGTATCTGACAGTCTCGCTCATTCTCAGCATCTTTCCCCGTATCTGACAGTCTCACTCATTCTCAACATCTCTCCCCGTATCTGACAGTCTCACTCATTCTCAGCATCTCTCCCCCTATCTGACAGTCTCACTCTTACCCAGCATCTCTCCCCGTATCTGACAGTCTCACTCATTCCCAGCATCTCTCCCCGTATCTGACAGTCTCACTCATTCTCAGCTTCTCTCCCCGTATCTGACAGTCTCACTCATTCTCAGAATCTCTCCCCGTATCTGACAGTCTCACTCATTCTCAGCATCTCTCCCCGTATCTGACAGTCTCACTCATTCCCAGCATCTCTCCCTGTATCTGACAATCTCACTCATTCTCAGCATCTCTCCCCGTATCTGACAGTCTCACTCATTCCCAGCATCTCTCCCCGTATCTGACAGTCTCACTCATTCTCAGCATCTCTCCCTGTATGTGACAGTCTCACTCATTCCCAGCATCACTCCCTGTTTCTGACAGTCTCACTCATTCTCAGCATCTCTCCCTGTATCTGACAGTCTCACTCATTCCCAGCATCTCTCACCGTATATGAAAGTCTCTCTCATTCTCAGCATCTCTCCCCGTATCTGACAGTCTCACTCATTCCCAGCATCTCTCCCCGTATCTGACAGTCTCACTCATTCTCAGCATCTCTCCCCGTATCTGACAGTCTCACTCATTCCCAGCATCTCTCCCCGTATCTGACAGTCTCACTCATTCCCAGCATCTCTCCCCGTATCTGACAATCTCACTCATTCTCAGCATCTCTCCCCGTATCTGACAGTCTCACTCATTCCCAGCTTCTCTCCCCGTATCCGACAGTCTCACTCATTCCCAGCATCTCTCCCCGTATCTGACAGTCTCACTCATTCTCAGCCTCTCTCCCCGTATCTGACAGTCTCACTCATTCTCAGCGTCTCTCCCCGTATCTGACAGTCTCACTCATTCTCAGCATCTCTCCCCGTATCTGACAGTCTCACTCATTCCCAGCATCTCTCCTCGTATCTGACAGTCTCACTCATTCTCAGCATCTCTCCCCGTATCCGACAGTCTCACTCATTCTCAGCATCTCTCCCCGTATCTGACAGTCTCACTCATTCTCAGAATATCTCCTCGTATCTGACAGTCTCACTCATTCTCAGCGTCTCTCCCCGTATCCGACAGTCTAACTCATTCTCAGCTTCTCTCCCCGTATCCGACAGTCTCACTCATTTTCAGCATCTCTCCCCGTATCTGACAGTCTCTCTCATTCTCAGCATCTCTCCCCGTATCTGACAGTCTCACTCATTCCCAGCTTCTCTCCCTGTATCTGACAGTCTCACTCATTCTCAGCATCTCTCCCCGTATCTGACAGTCTCACTCATTATCAGCATCTCTCCCCGTATCCAACTGTCTCACTCATTCTCAGCATCTCTCCCCGTATCCAACTGTCTCACTCATTCTCAGCATCTCTCCCCGTATCCGACAGTCTCACTCATTCTCAGCATCTCCCCATATCTGACAGTCTCACTCATTCTCAGCATCTCTCCCCGTATCCGACAGTCTCACTCATTCTCAGCTTCTCTCCCCGTATCTGACAGTCTCACTCATTCTCAGCATCTCTCCCCGTATCCAACAGTCTCACTCATTCTCAGCATCTCTCCTCGTATCTGACAGTCTCACTCATTCTCAGCATCTCTCCCCGTATCCAACAGTCTCACTCATTCTCAGCGTCTCTCCCAGTATCCGACAGTCTCACTCATTCTCAGCTTCTCTCCCCGTATCTGACAGTCACACTCATTATCAGCATCTCTCCCCGTATCTGACAGTCTCACTCATTCTCACCATTTCTTTCTGTATCCAACTGTCTCACTCATTCCCAGCATCTCTCCCCGTATCTGACAGTCTCACTCATTCTCAGCATCTCCCCATATCTGACAGTCTCACTCATTCTCAGCATCTCTCCCCGTATCCGACAGTCTCACTCATTCTCAGCATCTCTCCCCTTATCTGACACTCACTCATTGCCAGCTTCTCTCCCCATATCTGACAGTCTCACTCATTCTAAGCTTCTCTCCCCGTATCTGAAACTCACTCATTCCCAGCGTCTCTCCCCATATCTGACAGTCTCACTCATTCCCAGCATCTGTCCCCGTATCTGACAGTCTCACTCATTCTCAGCATCTCTCCCTGTATGTGACAGTCTCAATCATTCCCAGCATCTCTCCCCGTATCTGACAGTCTCACTCATTCCCAGCATCTCTCCCCGTATCTGACAGTCTCACTCATTCTCAGCATCTCTCCCCGTATCTGACAGTCTCACTCATTCCCAGCATCTCTCCCCGTATCTGACAGTCTCACTCATTCTCAGCATCTCTCCCCGTATCTGACAGTCTCACTCATTCCCAGCTTCTCTCCCCGTATCCGACAGTCTCACTCATTCCCAGCATCTCTCCCCGTATCTGACAGTCTCACTCATTCTCAGCCTCTCTCCCCGTATCTGACAGTCTCACTCATTCTCAGCGTCTCTCCCCGTATCTGACAGTCTCACTCATTCTCAGCATCTCTCCCCGTATCTGACAGTCTCACTTATTCTCAGCATCTCTCCCCGTATCTGACAGTCTCACTCATTCTCAGCATCTCTCCACGTATCTGACAGTTTCACTCATTCCCAGCATCTCTCCCCGTATCTGACAGTCTCACTCATTCCCAGCATCTCTCCCCGTATCTGACAGTCTCACTCATTCTCAGCCTCTCTCCCCGTATCTGACAGTCTCACTCATTCTCAGCGTCTCTCCCCGTATCTGACAGTCTCACTCATTCTCAGCATCTCTCCCCGTATCTGACAGTCTCACTTATTCTCAGCATCTCTCCCCGTATCTGACAGTCTCACTCATTCTCAGCATTTCTCCACGTATCTGACAGTCTCACTCATTCTCAGGATCTCTCCTCGTATCTGACAGTCTCACTCATTCTCAGCGTCTCTCCCCGTATCCGACAGTCTCACTCATTCTCAGCATCTCTCCCCGTATCTGACAGTCTCACTTATTCTCAGCATCTCTCCCCGTATCTGACAGTCTCACTCATTCTCAGCATCTCTCCACGTATCTGACAGTCTCACTCATTCTCAGCATCTCTCCCCGTATCCGACAGTCTCACTCATTCCCAGCATCTCTCCCCGTATCTGACAGTCTCACTCATTCTCAGCATCTCTCCCCGTATCTGACAGTCTCTCTCATTCTCAGCATATCTCCCCGTATCTGACAGTCTCACTCATTCTCAGCTTCTCTCCCCGTATCTGACAGTCTCACTCATTCTCAGCATCTCTCCCCGTATCCGACAGTCTCACTCATTCTCAACCTCTCTCCCCGTATCCGACAGTCTCACTCATTCTCAGCGTCTCTCCCCGTATCTGACAGTCTCACTCATTCCCAGCATCTCTCCCCGTATCCGACAGTCTCACTCATTCTCAGCATCTCTCCCCGTATCCGACAGTCTCACTCATTCTCAGCATCTCTCCCCGTATCTGACAGTCTCACTCATTCCCAGCATCTCTCCTCGTATCCGACAGTCTCACTCATTCTCAGCATCTCCCCGCATCTGACAGTCTCACTCATTCCCAGCATCTCTCCCGTATCTGACAGTCTCACTCATTCTCAGCATCTCTCCCCGTATCTGACAGTCTCACTCATTCTCAGCATCTCTCCCCGTATCTGACATTCTCACTCATTCTCAGCATCTCTCCCCGTATCTGACAGTCTCACTTATTCTCAGCCTCTCTCCCCATATCTGACAGTCTCACTCATTCTCAGCATCTCTCCCCGTATCTGACAGTCTCACTCACTCCCAGCATCTCTCCCCGTATCTGACAGTCTCACTCATTCTCAGCATCTCTCCCCGTATCTGACAGTCTCACTCATTCTCAGCATCTCTCCCCGTATCCGACAGTCTCACTCATTCTCAGCATCTCTCCCCGTATCTGACAGTCTCACTCATTCCCAGCATCTCTCCCGTATCTGACAGTCTCACTCATTCTCAGCCTCTCTCCCCGTATTTGACAGTCTCTCTCATTCCCACCATCTCTCCCCGTATCTGACAGTCTCACTCATTCTCAGCATCTCTCCCCGTATCTGACAGTCTCACTCATTCCCAGCATCTCTCCCCGTATCCGACAGTCTCACTCATTCTCAGCATCTCTCCCCGTATCTGACAGTCTCACTCATTCCCAGCATCTCTCCCCGTATCTGACAGTCTCACTCATTCTCAGCATCTCTCCCCGTTTCTGACAGTCTCTCTCATTCCCACCATCTCTCCCCGTATCTGACCGTCTCACTCATTCTCAGCCTCTCTCCCCGTATCTGACAGTCTCACTCATTCTCAGCTTCTCTCCCCGTATCTGACAGTCTCACTCATTCTCAGCATCTCTCCCCGTATCTGACACTCACTCATTCCCAGCATCTCTCCCCGTATCTGACAGTCTCACTCATTCCCAGCATCTCTCCCCGTATCTGACAGTCTCACTCATTCTCAACTTCTCTCCCCGTATCTGACAGTCTCACTCATTCTCAGAATCTCTCCCCGTATCTGACAGTCTCACTCATTCTCAGCATCTCTCCCCGTATCTGACAGTCTCACTCATTCCCAGCATCTCTCCCTGTATCTGACAGTCTCACTCATTCCCATCATCTCTCCCCGTATCTGACAGTCTCACTCATTCTCAGCATCTCTCCCTGTATGTAACAGTCTCACTCATTCCCAGCATCTCTCCCTGTATCTGACAGTCTCACTCATTCTCAGCATCTCTCCCTGTATCTGACAGTCTCACTCATTCCCAGCATCTCTCACCGTATATGAAAGTCTCTCTCATTCTCAGCATCTCTCCCCGTATCTGACAGTCTCACTCATTCCCAGCATCTCTCCCCGTATCTGACAGTCTCACTCATTCTCAGCATCTCTCCCCGTATCTGACAGTCTCACTCATTCCCAGCATCTCTCCCCATATCTGACAGTCTCACTCATTCCCAGCTTCTCTCCCCGTATCTGACAGTCTCACTCATTCTCAGCCTCTCTCCCCGTATCTGACAGTCTCACTCATTCTCAGCATCTCTCCCCGTATCTGACAGTCTCACTTATTCTCAGCATCTCTCCCCGTATCTGACAGTCTCACTCATTCCCAGCATCTCTCCTCGTATCTGACAGTCTCACTCATTCTCAGCATCTCTCCCCGTATCCGACAGTCTCACTCATTCTCAGCATCTCTCCCCGTATCTGACAGTCTCACTCATTCTCAGAATCTCTCCTCGTATCTGACAGTCTCACTCATTCTCAGCGTCTCTCCCCGTATCCGACAGTCTCACTCATTCTCAGCTTCTCTCCCCGTATCCGACAGTGTCACTCATTCCCAGCTTCTCTCCCTGTATCTGACAGTCTCACTCATTCTCAGCATCTCTCCCCGTATCTGACAGTCTCACTCATTATCAGCATCTCTCCCCGTATCCAACTGTCTCACACATTCTCAGCATCTCTCCCCGTATCCAACTGTCTCACTCATTCTCAGCATCTCTCCCCGTATCTGACAGTCTCTCTCATTCTCAGCATCTCTCCCCGTATCCGACAGTCTCACTCATTCTCAGCATCTCCCCATATCTGACAGTCTCACTCATTCTCAGCATCTCTCCCCGTATCCGACAGTCTCACTCATTCTCAGCTTCTCTCCCCGTATCTGACAGTCTCACTCATTCTCAGCATCTCTCCCCGTATCCAACAGTCTCACTCATTCTCAGCATCTCTCCTCGTATCTGACAGTCTCACTCATTCTCAGCATCTCTCCCCGTATCCGACAGTCTCACTCATTCTCAGCATCTTTCCCCGTATCCAACAGTCTCACTCATTCTTAGCATCTCTCCTCGTATCTGACAGTCTCACTCATTCTCAGCGTCTCTCCCAGTATCCGACAGTCTCACTCATTCTCAGCTTCTCTCCCCGTATCTGACAGTCACACTCATTATCAGCATCTCTCCCCGTATCTGACAGTCTCACTCATTCTCAGCATCTCCCCATATCTGACAGTCTCACTAATTCTCAGCATCTCTCCCGTATCCGACAGTCTCACTCATTCTCAGCATCTCTCCCCTTATCTGACACTCACTCATTCCCAGCTTCTCTCCCCATATCTGACAGTCTCACTCATTCTCAGCTTCTCTCCCCGTATCTGAAACTCACTCATTCCCAGCGTCTCTCCCCATATCTGACAGTCTCACTCATTCCCAGCATCTCTCCCTGTATCTGACAGTCTCACTCATTCTCAGCATCTCTCCCTGTATGTGACAGTCTCAATCATTCCCAGCATCTCTCCCCGTATCTGACAGTCTCACTCATTCCCAGCATCTCTCCCCGTATCTGACAATCTCACTCATTCTCAGCATCTCTCCCCGTATCTGACAGTCTCACTCATTCCCAGCATCTCTCCCCGTATTTGACAGTCTCACTCATTCTCAGCATCTCTCCCCGTATCTGACAGTCTCACTCATTCCCAGCTTCTCTCCCCGTATCCGACAGTCTCACTCATTCCCAGCATCTCTCCCCGTATCTGACAGTCTCACTCATTCTCAGCCTCTCTCCCCGTATCTGACAGTCTCACTCATTCTCAGCGTCTCTCCCCGTATCTGACAGTCTCACTCATTCTCAGCATCTCTCCCCGTATCTGACAGTCTCACTTATTCTCAGCATCTCTCCCCGTATCTGACAGTCTCACTCATTCTCAGCATCTCTCCACGTATCTGACAGTCTCACTCATTCTCAGCATCTCTCCCCGTATCCGACAGTCTCACTCATTCCCAGCATCTCTCCCCGTATCTGACAGTCTCACTCATTCTCAGCATCTCTCCCCGTATCTGACAGTCTCACTCATTCTCAGCATCTCTCCCCGTATCTGACAGTCTCACTCATTCTCAGTATCTCTCCTCGTATCTGACAGTCTCACTCATTCTCAGCGTCTCTCCCCGTATCCGACAGTCTCACTCATTCCCAGCATCTCTCCCCGTATCTGACAGTCTCACTCATTCTCAGCATCTCTCCCCGTATCTGACAGTCTAACTCATTCTCAGCATCTCTCCCCGTATCTGACAGTCTCACTCATTCTCAGCTTCTCTCCCCGTATCTGACAGTCTCACTCATTCTCAGCATCTCTCCCCGTATCTGACAGTCTCACTCATTCTCAGCATCTCCCCATATCTGACAGTCTCACTAATTCTCAGCATCTCTCCCCGTATCCGACAGTCTCACTCATTCTCAGCATCTCTCCCCTTATCTGACACTCACTCATTCCCAGCTTCTCTCCCCATATCTGACAGTCTCACTCATTCTCAGCTTCTCTCCCCGTATCTGAAACTCACTCATTCCCAGCGTCTCTCCCCATATCTGACAGTCTCACTCATTCCCAGCATATCTCCCTGTATCTGACAGTCTCACTCATTCTCAGCATCTCTCCCTGTATGTGACAGTCTCAATCATTCCCAGCATCTCTCCCCGTATCTGACAGTCTCACTCATTCCCAGCATCTCTCCCCGTATCTGACAGTCTCACTCATTCTCAGCATCTCTCCCCGTATCTGACAGTCTCACTCATTCCCAGCATCTCTCCCCGTATCTGACAGTCTCACTCATTCTCAGCATCTCTCCCCGTATCCGTCAGTCTCACTCATTCCCAGCATCTCTCCCCGTATCTGACAGTCTCACTCATTCTCAGCCTCTCTCCCCGTATCTGACAGTCTCACTCATTCTCAGCGTCTCTCCCCGTATCTGACAGTCTCACTCATTCTCAGCATCTCTCCCCGTATCTGACAGTCTCACTTATTCTCAGCATCTCTCCCCGTATCTGACAGTCTCACTCATTCTCAGCATCTCTCCACGTATCTGACAGTCTCACTCATTCTCAGCATCTCTCCCCGTATCCGACAGTCTCACTCATTCCCAGCATCTCTCCCCGTATCTGACAGTCTCACTCATTCTCAGCATCTCTCCCCGTATCTGACAGTCTCACTCATTCTCAGCATCTCTCCCCGTATCTGACAGTCTCACTCATTCTCAGTATCTCTCCTCGTATCTGACAGTCTCACTCATTCTCAGCGTCTCTCCCCGTATCCGACAGTCTCACTCATTCCCAGCATCTCTCCCCGTATCTGACAGTCTCACTCATTCTCAGCATCTCTCCCCGTATCTGACAGTCTAACTCATTCTCAGCATCTCTCCCCGTATCTGACAGTCTCACTCATTCTCAGCTTCTCTCCCCGTATCTGACAGTCTCACTCATTCTCAGCATCTCTCCCCGTATCCGACAGTCTCACTCATTCTCAACCTCTCTCCCCGTATCCGACAGTCTCACTTATTCTCAGCGTCTCTCCCCGTATCTGACAGTCTCACTCATTCCCAGCATCTCTCCCCGTATCCGACAGTCTCACTCATTCCCAGCATCTCTCCCCGTATCCGACAGTCTCACTCATTCTCAGCATCTCTCCCCGTATCCGACAGTCTCACTCATTCTCAGCATCTCTCCCCGTATCTGACAGTCTCACTCATTCCCAGCATCTCTCCTCGTATCCGACAGTCTCACTCATTCTCAGCATCTCCCCGCATCTGACAGTCTCACTCATTCCCAGCATCTCTCCCGTATCTGACAGTCTCACTCATTCTCAGCATCTCTCCCCGTATCTGACAGTCTCACTCATTCTCAGCATCTCTCCCCGTATCTGACATTCTCACTCATTCTCAGCATCTCTCCCCGTATCTGACAGTCTCACTTATTCTCAGCCTCTCTCCCCATATCTGACAGTCTCACTCATTCTCAGCATCTCTCCCCGTATCTGACAGTCTCACTCACTCCCAGCATCTCTCCCCGTATCTGACAGTCTCACTCATTCTCAGCATCTCTCCCCGTATCTGACAGTCTCACTCATTCTCAGCATCTCTCCCCGTATCCGACAGTCTCACTCATTCTCAGCATCTCTCCCCGTATCTGACAGTCTCACTCATTCCCAGCATCTCTCCCGTATCTGACAGTCTCACTCATTCTCAGCCTCTCTCCCCGTATTTGACAGTCTCTCTCATTCCCACCATCTCTCCCCGTATCTGACAGTCTCACTCATTCTCAGCATCTCTCCCCGTATCTGACAGTCTCACTCATTCCCAGCATCTCTCCCCGTATCCGACAGTCTCACTCATTCTCAGCATCTCTCCCCGTATCTGACAGTCTCACTCATTCCCAGCATCTCTCCCCGTATCTGACAGTCTCACTCATTCTCAGCATCTCTCCCCGTTTCTGACAGTCTCTCTCATTCCCACCATCTCTCCCCGTATCTGACAGTCTCACTCATTCTCAGCCTCTCTCCCCGTATCTGACAGTCTCACTCATTCTCAGCTTCTCTCCCCGTATCTGACAGTCTCACTCATTCTCAGTATCTCTCCCCGTATCTGACACTCACTCATTCCCAGCATCTCTCCCCGTATCTGACAGTCTCACTCATTCCCAGCATCTCTCCCCGTATCTGACAGTCTCACTCATTCTCAGCTTCTCTCCCCGTATCTGACAGTCTCACTCATTCTCAGAATCTCTCCCCGTATCTGACAGTCTCACTCATTCTCAGCATCTCTCCCCGTATCTGACAGTCTCACTCATTCCCAGCATCTCTCCCTGTATCTGACAGTCTCACTCATTCTCAGCATCTCTCCCCGTATCTGACAGTCTCACTCATTCCCAGCATCTCTCCCCGTATCTGGCAGTCTCACTCATTCTCAGCATCTCTCCCTGTATGTGACAGTCTCACTCATTCCCAGCATCTCTCCCTGTATCTGACAGTCTCACTCATTCTCAGCATCTCTCCCTGTATCTGACAGTCTCACTCATTCCCAGCATCTCTCCCCGTATCCGACAGTCTCACTCATTCTCAGCATCTCTCCCCGTATCTGACAGTCTCACTCATTCCCAGCATCTCTCCCCGTATCTGACAGTCTCACTCATTCTCAGCATCTCTCCCCGTATCTGACAGTCTCACTCATTCCCAGCATCTCTCCCCATATCTGACAGTCTCACTCATTCCCAGCTTCTCTCCCCGTATCCGACAGTCTCACTCATTCCCAGCATCTCTCCCCGTATCTGACAGTCTCACTCATTCTCAGCCTCTCTCCCCGTATCTGACAGTCTCACTCATTCTCAGCGTCTCTCCCCGTATCTGACAGTCTCACTCATTCTCAGCATCTCTCCCCGTATCTGACAGTCTCACTTATTCTCAGCATCTCTCCCCGTATCTGACAGTCTCACTCATTCCCAGCATCTCTCCTCGTATCTGACAGTCTCACTCATTCTCAGCATCTCTCCCCGTATCCGACAGTCTCACTCATTCTCAGCATCTCTCCCCGTATCTGACAGTCTCACTCATTCTCAGAATCTCTCCTCGTATCTGACAGTCTCACTCATTCTCAGCGTCTCTCCCCGTATCCGACAGTCTCACTCTTTTCAGCTTCTCTCCCCGTATCCGACAGTGTCACTCATTCCCAGCTTCTCTCCTCGTATCTGACAGTCTCACTCATTCTCAGCATCTCTCCCCGTATCTGACAGTCTCACTCATTATCAGCATCTCTCCCCGTATCCAACTGTCTCACACATTCTCAGCATCTCTCCCCGTATCCAACTGTCTCACTCATTCTCAGCATCTCTCCCCGTATCTGACAGTCTCTCTCATTCTCAGCATCTCTCCCCGTATCCGACAGTCTCACTCATTCTCAGCATCTCCCCATATCTGACAGTCTCACTCATTCTCAGCATCTCTCCCCGTATCCGACAGTCTCACTCATTCTCAGCTTCTCTCCCCGTATCTGACAGTCTCACTCATTCTCAGCATCTCTCCCCGTATCCAACAGTCTCACTCATTCTCAGCATCTCTCCTCGTATCTGACAGTCTCACTCATTCTCAGCATCTCTCCCCGTATCCGACAGTCTCACTCATTCTCAGCATCTTTCCCCGTATCCAACAGTCTCACTCATTCTTAGCATCTCTCCTCGTATCTGACAGTCTCACTCATTCTCAGCGTCTCTCCCAGTATCCGACAGTCTCACTCATTCTCAGCTTCTCTCCCCGTATCTGACAGTCACACTCATTATCAGCATCTCTCCCCGTATCTGACAGTCTCACTTATTCTCAGCATCTCCCCATATCTGACAGTCTCACTAATTCTCAGCATCTCTCCCCGTATCCGACAGTCTCACTCATTCTCAGCATCTCTCCCCTTATCTGACACTCACTCATTCCCAGCTTCTCTCCCCATATCTGACAGTCTCACTCATTCTCAGCTTCTCTCCCCGTATCTGAAACTCACTCATTCCCAGCGTCTCTCCCCATATCTGACAGTCTCACTCATTCCCAGCATCTCTCCCTGTAACTGACAGTCTCACTCATTCTCAGCATCTCTCCCTGTATGTGACAGTCTCAATCATTCCCAGCATCTCTCCCCGTATCTGACAGTCTCACTCATTCTCAGCATCTCTCCCCGTATCTGACAGTCTCACTTATTCTCAGCATCTCTCCCCGTATCTGACAGTCTCACTCATTCTCAGCATCTCTCCACGTATCTGACAGTCTCACTCATTCTCAGCATCTCTCCCCGTATCCGACAGTCTCACTCATTCCCAGCATCTCTCCCCGTATCTGACAGTCTCACTCATTCTCAGCATCTCTCCCCGTATCTGACAGTCTCACTCATTCTCAGCATCTCTCCCCGTATCTGACAGTCTCACTCATTCTCAGTATCTCTCCTCGTATCTGACAGTCTCACTCATTCTCAGCGTCTCTCCCCGTATCCGACAGTCTCACTCATTCCCAGCATCTCTCCCCGTATCTGACAGTCTAACTCATTCTCAGCATCTCTCCCCGTATCTGACAGTCTCACTCATTCTCAGCATCTCTCCCCGTATCTGACAGTCTCACTCATTCTCAGCATCTCCCCATATCTGACAGTCTCACTAATTCTCAGCATCTCTCCCCGTACCCGACAGTCTCACTCATTCTCAGCATCTCTCCCCTTATCTGACACTCACTCATTCCCAGCTTCTCTCCCCATATCTGACAGTCTCACTCATTCTCAGCTTCTCTCCCCGTATCTGAAACTCACTCATTCCCAGCGTCTCTCCCCATATCTGACAGTCTCACTCATTCCCAGCATCTCTCCCTGTATCTGACAGTCTCACTCATTCTCAGCATCTCTCCCTGTATGTGACAGTCTCAATCATTCCCAGCATCTCTCCCCGTATCTGACAGTCTCACTCATTCCCAGCATCTCTCCCCGTATCTGACAGTCTCACTCATTCTCAGCATCTCTCCCCGTATCTGACAGTCTCACTCATTCCCAGCATCTCTCCCCGTATCTGACAGTCTCACTCATTCTCAGCATCTCTCCCCGTATCTGACAGTCTCACTCATTCCCAGCTTCTCTCCCCGTATCCGACAGTCTCACTCATTCCCAGCATCTCTCCCCGTATCTGACAGTCTCACTCATTCTCAGCCTCTCTCCCCGTATCTGACAGTCTCACTCATTCTCAGCGTCTCTCCCCGTATCTGACAGTCTCACTCATTCTCAGCATCTCTCCCCGTATCTGACAGTCTCACTTATTCTCAGCATCTCTCCCCGTATCTGACAGTCTCACTCATTCTCAGCATCTCTCCACGTATCTGACAGTCTCACTCATTCTCAGCATCTCTCCCCGTATCCGACAGTCTCACTCATTCCCAGCATCTCTCCCCGTATCTTACAGTCTCACTCATTCTCAGCATCTCTCCCCGTATCTGACAGTCTCACTCATTCTCAGCATCTCTCCCCGTATCTGACAGTCTCACTCATTCTCAGTATCTCTCCTCGTATCTGACAGTCTCACTCATTCTCAGCGTCTCTCCCCGTATCCGACAGTCTCACTCATTCCCAGCATCTCTCCCCGTATCTGACAGTCTCACTCATTCTCAGCATCTCTCCCCGTATCTGACAGTCTAACTCATTCTCAGCATCTCTCCCCGTATCTGACAGTCTCACTCATTCTCAGCTTCTCTCCCCGTATCTGACAGTCTCACTCATTCTCAGCATCTCTCCCCGTATCCGACAGTCTCACTCATTCTCAACCTCTCTCCCCGTATCCGACAGTCTCACTCATTCTCAGCGTCTCTCCCCGTATCTGACAGTCTCACTCATTCCCAGCATCTCTCCCCGTATCCGACAGTCTCACTCATTCCCAGCATCTCTCCCCGTATCTGACAGTCTCACTCATTCTCAGCATCTCTCCCCGTATCTGACAGTCTCACTCATTCTCAGCATCTCTCCCCGTATCTGACAGTCTCACTCATTCTCAGCTTCTCTCCCCGTATCTGACAGTCTCACTCATTCTCAGCATTTCTCCCCGTATCCGACAGTCTCACTCATTCTCAACCTCTCTCCCCGTATCCGACAGTCTCACTCATTCTCAGCGTCTCTCCCCGTATCTGACAGTCTCACTCATTCCCAGCATCTCTCCCCGTATCCGACAGTCTCACTCATTCTCAGCATCTCTCCCCGTATCCGACAGTCTCACTCATTCTCAGCATCTCTCCCCGTATCTGACAGTCTCACTCATTCCCAGCATCTCTCCTCGTATCCGACAGTCTCACTCATTCTCAGCATCTCTTCGCATCTGACAGTCTCACTCATTCCCAGCATCTCTCCCGTATCTGACAGTCTCACTCATTCTCAGCATCTCTCCCCGTATCTGACAGTCTCACTCATTCTCAGCATCTCTCCCAGTATCTGACAGTCTCACTCATTCTCAGCATCTCTCCCCGTATCTGACAGTCTCACTCATTCTCAGCATCTCTCCCCGTATCTGACAGTCTCACTTATTCTCAGCCTCTCTCCCCATATCTGACAGTCTCACTCATTCTCAGCATCTCTCCCCGTATCTGACAGTCTCACTCACTCCCAGCATCTCTCCCCGTATCTGACAGTCTCACTCATTCTCAGCATCTCTCCCCGTATCTGACAGTCTCACTCATTCTCAGCATCTCTCTCCGTATCCGACAGTCTCACTCATTCTCAGCATCTCTCCCCGTATCTGACAGTCTCACTCATTCCCAGCATCTCTCCCGTATCCGACAGTCTCACTCATTCCCATCATCTCTCCCCGTATCTGACAGTCTCACTCATTCTCAGCATCTCTCCCCGTATCTGACTGTCTCACTCATTCTCAGCCTCTCTCCCCGTATTTGACAGTCTCTCTCATTCCCACCATCTCTCCCCGTATCTGACAGTCTCACTCATTCTCAGCATCTCTCCCCGTATCTGACAGTCTCACTCATTCCCAGCATCTCTCCCCGTATCCGACAGTCTCACTCATTCTCAGCATCTCTCCCCGTATCTGACAGTCTCACTCATTCCCAGCATCTCTCCCGTATCCGACAGTCTCACTCATTCCCATCATCTCTCCCCGTATCTGACAGCCTCACTAATTCTCAGCATCTCTCCCCGTATCTGACTGTCTCACTCATTCTCAGCCTCTCTCCCCGTATTTGACAGTCTCTCTCATTCCCACCATCTCTCCCCGTATCTGACAGTCTCACTCATTCTCAGCATCTCTCCTCGTATCTGACAGTCTCACTCATTCCCAGCATCTCTCCCCGTATCTGACAGTCTCACTCATTCCCAGCATCTCTCCCCGTATCTGACAGTCTCTCTCATTCCCACCATCTCTCCCCGTATCTGACAGTCTCACTCATTCTCAGCGTCTCTCCCCGTATCCGACAGTCTGACTCATTCCCAGCATCTCTCACCGTATCTGACAGTCTCACTCATTCCCAGCATCTCTCCCCGTATCTGACAGTCTCTCTCATTCCCACCATCTCTCCCCGTATCTGACAGTCTCACTCATTCTCAGCCTCTTTCCCCGTATCTGACAGTCTCACTCATTCTCAGCGTCTCTCCCCGTATCCGACAGTCTGACTCATTCCCAGCATCTCTCACCGTATCTGACAGTCTCACTCATTCCCAGCATCTCTCCCCGTATCTGACAGTCTCTCTCATTCCCACCATATCTCCCCGTATCTGACAGTCTCACTCATTCTCAGCATCTCTCCCCGTATTTGACAGTCTCACTCATTCTCAGCATCTCTCCCCGTATCTGACACTCACTCATTCCCACCATCTCTCCCCGTATCCAACAGTCTCACTCATTCTTAGCTTCTCTCCCCGTATCTGACAGTCTCACTCATTCTCAGCATCTCTCCCCGTATCCAACAGTCTCACTCATTCTCAGCATCTCTCCCCGTATCTGACAGTCTCACTCATTCTCAGCATCTCTCCCCGTATTTGACAGTCTCTCTCATTCCCACCATCTCTCCCCGTATCTGACAGTCTCACTCATTCTCAGCATCTCTCCCCGTATCTGACAGTCTCACTCATTCTCAGCATCTCTCCCCGTATCTGACAGTCTCACTCATTCCCAGCATCTCTCCCCGTATCTGACAGTCTCACTCATTCTCAGCTTCTCTCCCCGTATCTGACAGTCTCACTCATTCTCAGCATCTCTCCCCGTATCCGACAGTCTCACTCATTCTCAGCATCTTTCCCCGTATCTGACAGTCTCACTCATTCTCAGCAACTCTCCCCGTATCTGACAGTCTCACTCATTCCCAGCATCTCTCCCCGTATCCGACAGTCTCACTCATTCCCAGCATCTCTCCCCGTATCTGACAGTCTCACTCATTCTCAGCATCTCTCCCCGTATCTGACAGTCTCACTCATTCTCAGCATCTCTCCCCGTATCTGACAGTCTCACTCATTCCCAGCATCTCTCCCCGTATCTGACAGTCTCACTCATTCTCAGCATCTCTCCCCGTATCTGACAGTCTCACTCATTCTCAGCATCTCTCCCCGTATCTGACAGTCTCACTCATTCCCAGCATCTCTCCCCGTATCTGACAGTCTCACTCATTCTCAGCTTCTCTCCCCGTATCTGACAGTCTCACTCATTCTCAGCATTTCTCCCCGTATCTGACAGTCTCACTCATTCTCAGCATCTCTCCCCGTATCTGACAGTCTCACTCATTCCCAGCATCTCTCCCCGTATCTGACAGTCTCACTCATTCCCAGCATCTCTCCCCGTATCTGACAGTCTCACTCATTCTCAGCATCTCTCCCCGTATCTGACAGTCTCACTCATTCTCAGCCTCTCTCCCCGTATCTGACAGTCTCACTCATTCTCAGCATCTCTCCCCATATCTGACAGTCTCACTCATTCTCAGCCTCTCTCCCCGTATCTGACAGTCTCACTCATTATCAGCCTCTCTCCCCGTATTTGACAGTCTCTCTCATTCCCACCATCTCTCCCCGTATCTGACAGTCTCACTCATTCTCAGCATCTCTCCCCGTATCTGACAGTCTCACTCATTCTCAGCATCTCTCCCCGTATCTGACAGTCTCACTCATTCTCAGCATCTCTCCCCGTATCTGACAGTCTCACTCATTCTCAGCATCTCTCCCCGTATCTGACAGTCTCACTCATTCCCAGCATCTCTCCCCGTATCCGACAGTCTCACTCATTCCCAGCATCTCTCCCCGTAGCTGACAGTCTCACTCATTCTCAGCATCTCTCCCCGTATCTGACAGTCTCACTCATTCTCAGCATCTCTCCCCGTATCTGACAGTCTCACTCATTCTCAGCATCTCTCCCCGTATCCGACAGTCTCACTCATTCTCAGCATCTCTCCCCGTATCTGACAGTCTCACTTATTCTCAGCATCTCTCCCCGTATCTGACAGTCTCACTCATTCTCAGCATCTCTCCCCGTATCTGACAGTCTCACTCATTCTCAGCATCTCTCCCCGTATCTGACAGTCTCACTCATTCTCAGGTTCTATCCCCGTATCTGACAGTCTCACTCATTCCCAGCATCTCTCCCCGTATCCGACAGTCTCACTCATTCTCAGCATCTCTCCCCGTATCTGACAGTCTCACTCATTCTCAGTATCTCTCCTCGTATCTGACAGTCTCACTCATTCTCAGCGTCTCTCCCCGTATCCGACAGTCTCACTCATTCCCAGCATCTCTCCCCGTATCTGACAGTCTCACTCATTCCCAGCTTCTCTCCCCGTATCTGACAGTCTCACTCATTCTCAGCATCTCTCCCCGTATCTGACAGTCTCACTCATTCCCAGCCTCTCTCCCCGTATCTGACAGTCTCACTCATTCCCAGCATCTCTCCCCGTATCTGACAGTCTCACTCATTCCCAGCATCTCTCCCCGTATCTGACATTCTCACTCATTCTCAGCATCTCTCCCCGTATCTGACAGTCTCACTCATTCCCAGCTTCTCTCCCCGTATCTGACAGTCTCACTCATTCCCAGCGTCTCTCCCCGTATCCGACAGTCTCACTCATTCCCAGCATCTCTCCCCGTATCTGACAGTCTCACTCATTCTCAGCATCTCTCCCCGTATCTGACATTCTCACTCATTCTCAGCATCTCTCCCCGTATCTGACAGTCTCACTCATTCCCAGCTTCTCTCCCCGTATCTGACAGTCTCACTCATTCCCAGCATCTCTCCCCGTATCTGACAGTCTCACTCATTCCCAGCTTCTCTCCCCGTATCTGACAGTCTCACTCATTCTCAGCATCTCTCCCCGTATCCGACAGTCTCACTCATTCTCAGCATCTCTCCCCGTATCTGACAGTCTCACTCATTCTCAGCATCTCTCCCCGTATCTGACAGTCTCACTCATTCTCAGCATCTCTCCCCGTATCTGACAGTCTCACTCATTCTCAGCATCTCTCCCCGTATCTGACAGTCTCACTCATTCTCAGCATCTCTCCCCGTATCTGACAGTCTCACTCATTCTCAGGTTCTCTCCCCGTATCTGACAGTCTCACTTATTCCCAGCATCTCTCCCCGTATCCGACAGTCTCACTCATTCTCAGCATCTCTCCCCGTATCTGACAGTCTCACTCATTCTCAGCATCTCTCCCCGTATCCGACAGTCTCACTCATTCTCAGCATCTCTCCCCGTATCTGACAGTCTCACTCATTCTCGGCATCTCTCCCCGTATCCGACAGTCTCACTCATTCCCTGCATCTCTCCTCGTATCCGACAGTCTCACTCATTCTCAGCATCTCCCCGCATCTGACAGTCTCACTCATTCCCAGCATCTCTCCCGTATCTGACAGTCTCACTCATTCTCAGCATCTCTCCCCGTATCTGACAGTCTCACTCATTCTCAGCATCTCTCCCCGTATTTGACAGTCTCACTCATTCCCAGCATCTCTCCCCGTATCTGACAGTCTCACTCATTCTCAGCATATCTCCCCGTATCTGACAGTCTCACTCATTCCCAGCATATCTCCCCGTATCTGACAATCTCTCTCATTCCCAGCTTCTCTCCCCGTATCTGACAGTCTCACTCATTCTCAGCATCTCTCCCCGTATCTGACAGTCTCACTCATTCCCAGCATCTCTCCTCGTATCTGACAGTCTCACTCATTCTCAGCGTCTCTCCCCGTATCCGACAGTCTCACTCATTCTCAGCATCTCTCCCCATATCTGACAGTCTCACTCATTCTCAGCAACTCTCCCCGTATGCGACAGTCTCACTCATTCTCAGCATCTCTCCCCGTATCTGACAGTCTCACTCATTCCCAGCCTCTCTCCCCGTATCTGACAGTCTCTCTCATTCTCAGCATCTCTCCTCGTATCTGACAGTCTCACTCATTCTCAGCATCTCTCCCCGTATCTGACAGTCTCACTCATTCCCAGCATCTCTCCCCGTATCTGACAGTCTCACTCATTCTCAGCATCTCTCCCCGTATCTGACAGTCTCACTCATTCCCAGCATCTCTCCTCGTATCTGACAGTCTCACTCATTCTCAGCATCTCTCCCCGTATCCGACAGTCTCACTCATTCTCAGCGTCTCTCCCCGTATCTAACAGTCTCACTCATTCTCAGCATCTTTCCCTGTATCTGACAGTCTCACTCATTCTCAGCATCTCTCCCCGTATCTGACAGTCTCACTCATTCCCAGCATCTCTCCTCGTATCCGACAGTCTCACTCATTCTCAGCATCTCTCCCCGTATCTGACAGTCTCACTCATTCTCAGAATCTCTCCTCGTATCTGACAGTCTCAATCATTATCAGCATCTCTCCCTGTATCTGACAGTCTCACTCATTCTCAGCATCTCTCCCCGTATCCGACAGTCTTACTCATTCTCAGCATCTCTCCCCGTATCTGACAGTCTCACTCATTCTCATCATATCTCCCCGTATCTGACAGTCTCACTCATTCCCAGCATCTCTCCCCGTATCTGACAGTCTCACTCATTCTCAGCATCTCTCCCCGTATCTGACAGTCTCACTCATTCTCAGCATCTCTCCTCGTATCTGACAGTCTCACTCATTCTCAGCGTCTCTCCCCGTATCTAACAGTCTCACTCATTCCCAGCATCTCTCCCCGTATCAGACAGTCTCACTCATTCTCACCATCTCTCCCCGTATCCGACAGTCTCACTCATTCTCAGCTTCTCTCCCCGTATCTGACAGTCTCACTCATTCTCAGCATCTCTCCCCGTATCCAACAGTCTCACTCATTCTCAGCATCTCTCCTCGTATCTGACAGTCTCACTCATTCTCAGCATCTCTCCCCGTATCCGACAGTCTCATTCATTCTCAGCATCTTTCCCCGTATCCAACAGTCTCACTCATTCTCAGCATCTCTCCTCGTATCTGACAGTCTCACTCATTCTCAGCGTCTCTCCCCGTATCTGACAGTCTCACTCATTCTCACCTTCTCTCCCCGTATCTGACAGTCTCACTCATTCTCAGCATCTCTCCCCGTATCTGACAGTCTCACTCATTCTCAGGTTCTCTCCCCGTATCTGACAGTCTCACTCATTCTCAGGTTCTCTCCCCGTATCTGACAGTCTCACTCATTCTCAGCATCTCTCCGCGTATCTGACAGTCTCACTCATTCTCATCATCTCTCCCCGTATCCGACAGTCTCACTCATTCTCAGCATCTCTCCCCGTATCCAACAGTCTCACTCATTCTCAGCATCTCTCCTCGTATCTGACAGTCTCACTCATTCTCAGCGTCTCTCCCAGTATCCGACAGTCTCACTCATTCTCAGCTTCTCTCCCCGTATCCGACAGTCTCACTCATTCTCAGCCTCTCTCCCCGTATCCAACAGTCTCACTCATTCTCAGCATCTCTCCTCGTATCTGACAGTCTCACTCATTCTCAGCGTCTCTCCCCGTATCTGACAGTCTCACTCATTCTCAGCTTCTCTCCCCGTATCTGACAGTCTCACTCATTCTCAGCATCTCTCCCCGTATCTGACAGTCTCACTCATTCTCAGGTTCTCTCCCCGTATCTGACAGTCTCACTCATTCTCAGGTTCTCTCCCCGTATCTGACAGTCTCACTCATTCTCAGCATCTCTCCGCGTATCTGACAGTCTCACTCATTCTCAGCATCTCTCCCCGTATCCGACAGTCTCACTCATTCTCAGCATCTCTCCCCGTATCCAACAGTCTCACTCATTCTCAGCATCTCTCCTCGTATCTGACAGTCTCACTCATTCTCAGCGTCTCTCCCAGTATCCGACAGTTTCACTCATTCTCAGCATCTCTCCCCGTATCCGACAGTCTCTTTCATTCTCAGCATCTCTCCCCGTATCTGACAGTCTCACTCATTATCAGCATCTCTACCCGTATCTGACAGTCTAACTCATTCTCACCATTTCTCTCTGTATCCGACAGTCTCTTTCATTCTCAGCATCTCTCCCCGTATCTGACAGTCTCACTCATTCTCAGCATCTCCCCATATCTGACAGTCTCAATCATTCTTAGCATCTTTCCCCGTATCCGACAGTCTCACTCATTCTCAGCATCTCCCCATATCTGACAGTCTCACTCATTCTCAGCATCTCTCCCCGTATCCGACTGTCTCACTCATTCTCAGCTTCTCTCCCCATATCTGACAGTCTCCTCATTCTCAGCATCTCTCACCGTATCCAACATTCTCACTCATTCTCAGCATCTCTCCTCGTATCTGACAGTCTCACTCATTCTCAGCTTCTCTCCCCGTATCCGACAGTCTCACTCATTCTCAGCATCTCTCCCCGTATCCGACAGTCTCTCTCATTCTCAGCATCTCTCCCCGTATCTGACAGTCTCACTCATTCCCAGCTTCTCTCCCTGTATCTGACAGTCTCACTCATTATCAGCATCTCTCCCCGTATCTGAAAGTCTCACTCATTCTCACCATTTCTCTCTGTATCCAACTGTCTCACTCATTCTCAGCATCTCTCCTCGTATCTGACAGTCTCACTCATTCTCAGCGTCTCTCCCCGTATCCGACAGTCTCACTCATTCTCAGCTTCTCTCCCCGTATCTGACAGTCTCACTCATTCTCAGCATCTCTCCCCGTATCTGACTGTCTCACTCATTCTCAGCATCTCTCCCCGTATCTGACAGTCTCACTCATTCCCAGCATCTCTCCCCGTATCCGACAGTCTCACTCATTCTCAGCATCTCCCCATATCTGACAGTCTCACTCATTCTCAGCATCTCTCCCCGTATCCGAGAGTCTCACTCATTCTCAGCTTCTCTCCCCGTATCTGACAGTGTCACTCATTCTCAGCATCTCTCCCCGTATCCAACAGTGTCACTCATTCTCAGCATCTCTCCTCGTATCTGACAGTCTCACTCATTCTCAGCATCTCTCCCCGTATCCGACAGTCTCACTCATTCTCAGCATCTTTCCCCGTATCCAACAGTCTCACTCATTCTCAGCATCTCTCCTCGTATTTGACAGTCTCACTCATTCTCAGCGTCTCTCCCAGTATCCGACAGTCTCACTCATTCTCAGCATCTCCCCATATCTGACAGTCTCACTCATTCTCAGCATCTCTCCCCGTATCCGACAGTCTCACTCATTCTCAGCATCTCCCCATATCTGACAGTCTCACTCATTCTCAGCATCTCTTCCCGTATCCGACAGTCTCACTCATTCTCAGCTTCTCTCCCCATATCTGACAGTCTCACTCATTCTCAGCATCTCTCCCCGTATCTGACAGTCTCACTCATTCCCAGCTTCTCTCCCCGTATCTGACAGTCTGACTCATTCTCAGCATCTCTCCCCGTATCCGACAGTCTCACTCATTCTCAGCCTCTCTCCCCGTATCCGACAGTCTCACTCATTCTCAGCGTCTCTCCCCGTATCTGACAGTCTCACTCATTCCCAGCATCTTTCCCCGTATCCAACAGTCTCACTCATTCTCAGCATCTCTCCTCGTATTTGACAGTCTCACTCATTCTCAGCGTCTCTCCCAGTATCCGACAGTCTCACTCATTCTCAGCATCTCCCCATATCTGACAGTCTCACTCATTCTCAGCATCTCTCCCCGTATCCGACAGTCTCACTCATTCTCAGCATCTCCCCATATCTGACAGTCTCACTCATTCTCAGCATCTCTTCCCGTATCCGACAGTCTCTCTCATTCTCAGCTTCTCTCCCCATATCTGACAGTCTCACTCATTCTCAGCCTCTCTCCCCGTATCTGACAGTCTCTCTCATTCTCAGCATCTCTCCTCGTATCTGACAGTCTCACTCATTCTCAGCATCTCTCCCCGTATCTGACAGTCTCACTCATTCCCAGCATCTCTCCCCGTATCTGACAGTCTCACTCATTCTCAGCATCTCTTCCCGTATCCGACAGTCTCACTCATTCTCAGCTTCTCTCCCCATATCTGACAGTCTCACTCATTCTCAGCATCTCTCCCCGTATCTGACAGTCTCACTCATTCCCAGCTTCTCTCCCCGTATCTGACAGTCTGACTCATTCTCAGCATCTCTCCCCGTATCCGACAGTCTCACTCATTCTCAGCCTCTCTCCCCGTATCCGACAGTCTCACTCATTCTCAGCGTCTCTCCCCGTATCTGACAGTCTCACTCATTCCCAGCATCTTTCCCCGTATCCAACAGTCTCACTCATTCTCAGCATCTCTCCTCGTATTTGACAGTCTCACTCATTCTCAGCGTCTCTCCCAGTATCCGACAGTCTCACTCATTCTCAGCATCTCCCCATATCTGACAGTCTCACTCATTCTCAGCATCTCTCCCCGTATCCGACAGTCTCACTCATTCTCAGCATCTCCCCATATCTGACAGTCTCACTCATTCTCAGCATCTCTTCCCGTATCCGACAGTCTCTCTCATTCTCAGCTTCTCTCCCCATATCTGACAGTCTCACTCATTCTCAGCCTCTCTCCCCGTATCTGACAGTCTCTCTCATTCTCAGCATCTCTCCTCGTATCTGACAGTCTCACTCATTCTCAGCATCTCTCCCCGTATCTGACAGTCTCACTCATTCCCAGCATCTCTCCCCGTATCTGACAGTCTCACTCATTCTCAGCATCTCTCCCTGTATCTGACAGTCTCACTCATTCCCAGCATATCTCCCCGTATCTGACAGTCTCTCTCATTCCCACCATCTCTCCCCGTATCTGACAGTCTCACTCATTCCCAGCATATCTCCCCGTATCTGACAGTCTCTCTCATTCCCACCATCTCTCCCCGTATCTGACAGTCTCTCTCATTCCCACCATCTCTCCCCGTATCCGACAGTCTCACTCATTCTCAGCATCTCTCCCCGTATCTGACAGTCTCACTCATTCCCAGCATCTCTCCTCGTATCTGACAGTCTCACTCATTCTCAGCGTCTCTCCCCGTATCCGACAGTCTCACTCATTCTCAGCATCTCTCCCCGTATCTGACAGTCTCACTCATTCTCAGCATCTCTCCCCGTATCCGACAGTCTCACTCATTCTCAGCTTCTCTCCCCGTATCTGACAGTCTCACTCATTCCCAGCCTCTCTCCCCGTATCTGACAGTCTCACTCATTCCCAGCCTCTCTCCCCGTATCTGACAGTCTCACTCATTCTCAGCTTCTCTCCCTGTATCTGACAGTCTCACTCATTCCCAGCCTCTCTCCCCGTATCTGACAGTCTCACTCATTCCCAGCATCTCTCCTCGTATCTGACAGTCTCACTCATTCTCAGCATCTCTCCCCGTATCCGACAGTCTCACTCATTCTCAGCATCTCTCCCCGTATCCGACAGTCTCACTCATTCTCAGCGTCTCTCCCCGTATCTAACAGTCTCACTCATTCTCAGCATCTTTCCCTGTATCTGACAGTCTCACTCATTCTCAGCATCTCTCCCCGTATCTGACAGTCTCACTCATTCTCAGCATCTCTCCCCGTATCTGACAGTCTCACTCATTCCCAGCATCTCTCCTCGTATCCGACAGTCTCACTCATTCCCAGCATCTCTCCCCGTATCCGACAGTCTCACTCATTCCAAGCATCTCTCCCCGTATCCGACAGTCTCACTCATTCCCAGCATCTCTCCCCGTATCTGACAGTCTCACTCATTCTCAGCATCTCTCCCCGTATCTGACAGTCTCACTCATTCTCAGCATCTCTCCCCGTATCTGACAGTCTCACTCATTCTCAGCATCTCTCCCCGTATCTGACAGTCTCACTCATTCTCAGAATCTCTCCTCGTATCTGACAGTCTCACTCATTCTCAGCATCTCTCCCCGTATCTGACAGTCTCACTCATTCCCAGCATCTCTCCCCGTATCTGACAGTCTCACTCATTCTCAGCATCTCTCCCCGTATCTGACAGTCTCACTCATTCTCAGCATCTCTCCCCGTATCTGACAGTCTCACTCATTCCCAGCATCTCTCCTCGTATCTGACAGTCTCACTCATTCTCAGCGTCTCTTCCCGTATCCGACAGTCTCACTCATTCTCAGCATCTCTCCCCGTATCTGACAGTCTCACTCATTCTCAGCATCTCTCCCCGTATCCGACAGTCTCACTCATTCTCAGCTTCTCTCCCCGTATCTGACAGTCTCACTCATTCCCAGCCTCTCTCCCCGTATCTGACAGTCTCACTCATTCCCAGCATCTCTCCCTGTATCTGACAGTCTCACTCATTCCCAGCATATCTCCCCGTATCTGACAGTCTCTCTCATTCCCACCATCTCTCCCCGTATCTGACAGTCTCACTCATTCCCAGCATATCTCCCCGTATCTGACAGTCTCTCTCATTCCCACCATCTCTCCCCGTATCTGACAGTCTCTCTCATTCCCACCATCTCTCCCCGTATCCGACAGTCTCACTCATTCTCAGCATCTCTCCCCGTATCTGACAGTCTCACTCATTCCCAGCATCTCTCCTCGTATCTGACAGTCTCACTCATTCTCAGCGTCTCTCCCCGTATCCGACAGTCTCACTCATTCTCAGCATCTCTCCCCGTATCTGACAGTCTCACTCATTCTCAGCATCTCTCCCCGTATCCAACAGTCTCACTCATTCTCAGCTTCTCTCCCCGTATCTGACAGTCTCACTCATTCCCAGCCTCTCTCCCCGTATCTGACAGTCTCACTCATTCCCAGCATCTCTCCCCGTATCTGACAGTCTCACTCATTCCCAGCATCTCTCCCCGTATCTGACAGTCTCACTCATTCCCAGCCTCTCTCCCCGTATCTGACAGTCTCACTCATTCTCAGCATCTCTCCTCGTATCTGACAGTCTCACTCATTCTCAGCATCTCTCCCCGTATCCGACAGTCTCACTCATTCTCAGCATCTCTCCCCGTATCTGACAGTCTCACTCATTCTCAGCGTCTCTCCCCGTATCTAACAGTCTCACTCATTCCCAGCATCTCTCCTCGTATCCGACAGTCTCTCTTATTCTCAGCATCTCTCCCCGTATCTGACAGTCTCACTCATTCCCAGCATCTCTCCCCGTATCTGACAGTCTCACTCATTCTCAGCATCTCTCCCCGTATCTGACAGTCTCACTCATTCTCAGAATCTCTCCTCGTATCTGACAGTCTCACTCATTCTCAGCATCTCTCCCCGTATCTGACAGTCTCACTCATTCCCAGCATCTCTCCCCGTATCTGACAGTCTCACTCATTCTCAGCATCTCTCCCCGTATCTGACAGTCTCACTCATTCCCAGCATCTCTCCCCGTATCTGACAGTCTCACTCATTCCCAGCATCTCTCCCCGTATCTGACAGTCTCACTCATTCTCAGCATCTCTCCCCGTATCTGACAGTCTCACTCATTCCCAGCATCTCTCCCCGTATCTGACAGTCTCACTCATTCTCAGCATCTCTCCCTGTATCTGACAGTCTCACTCATTCCCAGCATCTCTCCCCGTATCTGACAGTCTCTCTCATTCTCAGCATCTCTCCCTGTATCTGACAGTCTCACTCATTCCCAGCATCTCTCCCCGTATCTGACAGTCTCACTCATTCTCAGCATCTCTCCCCGTATCCGACAGTCTCACTCATTCTCAGCTTCTCTCCCCGTATCTGACAGTCTCACTCATTCTCAGCCTCTCTCCCCGTATCCGACAGTCTCACTCATTCTCAGCATCTCTCCCCGTATTCGACAGTCTCACTCATTCTCAGCATCTCTCCCCGTATCTGACAGTCTCACTCATTCCCATCATCTCTCCCCGTATCTGACAGTCTCACTCATTCTCAGCATATCTCCCCGTATCTGACAGTCTCACTCATTCCCAGCATCTCTCCCCGTATCTGACAGTCTCACTCATTCTCAGCATCTCTCCCCGTATCTGACAGTCTCACTCATTCTCAGCATCTCTCCTCGTATCTGACAATCTCACTCATTCTCAGCGTCTCTCCCCGTATCTAACAGTCTCACTCATTCCCAGCATCTCTCCCCATATCCGACAGTCTCACTCATTCTCAGCATCTCTCCCCGTATCCGACAGTCTCACTCATTCTCAGCTTCTCTCCCCGTATCTGACAGTCTCACTCATTCTCAGCATCTCTCCCCGTATCCAACAGTCTCACTCATTCTCAGCATCTCTCCTCGTATCTGACAGTCTCACTCATTCTCAGCATCTCTCCCCGTATCCGACAGTCTCATTCATTCTCAGCATCTTTCCCCGTATCCAACAGTCTCACTCATTCTCAGCATCTCTCCTCGTATCTGACAGTCTCACTCATTCTCAGCGTGTCTCCCCGTATCTGACAGTCTCACTCATTCTCAGCTTCTCTCCCTGTATCTGACAGTCTCACTCATTCTCAGCATCTCTCCCCGTATCTGACAGTCTCACTCATTCTCAGGTTCTCTCCCCGTATCTGACAGTCTCACTCATTCTCAGGTTCTCTCCCCGTATCTGACAGTCTCACTCATTCTCAGCATCTCTCCGCGTATCTGACAGTCTCACTCATTCTCAGCATCTCTCCCCGTATCCGACAGTCTCACTCATTCCCAGCATCTCTCCCCGTATCTGAGAGTCTCACTCATTCTCAGCATCTCTCCCCGTATCCAACAGTCTCACTCATTCTCAGCATCTCTCCTCGTATCTGACAGTCTCACTCATTCTCAGCGTCTCTCCCAGTATCCGACAGTCTCACTCATTCTCAGCTTCTCTCCCCGTATCTGACAGTCTCACTCATTCTCAGCATCTCTCCCCGTATCTGACAGTCTCACTCATTCCCAGCATCTCTCCCTGTATCTGACAGTCTCACTCATTCCCAGCATATCTCCCCGTATCTGACAGTCTCTCTCATTCCCACCATCTCTCCCCGTATCCGACAGTCTCACTCATTCTCAGCATCTCTCCCCGTATCTGACAGTCTCACTCATTCCCAGCATCTCTCCTCGTATCTGACAGTCTCACTCATTCTCAGCATCTCCCCATATCCGACAGTCTCACTCATTCTCAGCATCTCTCCCCGTATCCGACAGTCTCACTCATTCTCAGCTTCTCTCCCCGTATCTGACAGTCTCACTCATTCTCAGCATCTCTCCCCGTATCCAACAGTCTCACTCATTCTCAGCATCTCTCCTCGTATCTGACAGTCTCACTCATTCTCAGCATCTCTCCCCGTATCCGACAGTCTCATTCATTCTCAGCATCTTTCCCCGTATCCAACAGTCTCACTCATTCTCAGCATCTCTCCTCGTATCTGACAGTCTCACTCATTCTCAGCGTGTCTCCCCGTATCTGACAGTCTCACTCATTCTCAGCTTCTCTCCCTGTATCTGACAGTCTCACTCATTCTCAGCATCTCTCCCCGTATCTGACAGTCTCACTCATTCTCAGGTTCTCTCCCCGTATCTGACAGTCTCACTCATTCTCAGGTTCTCTCCCCGTATCTGACAGTCTCACTCATTCTCAGCATCTCTCCGCGTATCTGACAGTCTCACTCATTCTCAGCATCTCTCCCCGTATCCGACAGTCTCACTCATTCCCAGCATCTCTCCCCGTATCTGAGAGTCTCACTCATTCCCAGCATCTCTCCCCGTATCCAACAGTCTCACTCATTCTCAGCATCTCTACTCGTATCTGACAGTCTCACTCATTCTCAGCGTCTCTCCCAGTATCCGACAGTCTCACTCATTCTCAGCTTCTCTCCCCGTATCTGACAGTCTCACTCATTCTCAGCATCTCTCCCCGTATCTGACAGTCTCACTCATTCCCAGCATCTCTCCCCGTATCTGACAGTCTCACTCATTCTCAGCATCTCTCCCTGTATCTGACAGTCTCACTCATTCCCAGCATATCTCCCCGTATCTGACAGTCTCTCTCATTCCCACCATCTCTCCCCGTATCCGACAGTCTCACTCATTCTCAGCATCTCTCCCCGTATCTGACAGTCTCACTCATTCCCAGATTCTCTCCTCGTATCTGACAGTCTCACTCATTCTCAGCGTCTCTCCCCGTATCCGACAGTCTCACTCATTCTCAGCATCTCTCCCCGTATCTGACAGTCTCACTCATTCTCAGCTTCTCTCCCCGTATCTGACAGTCTCACTCATTCCCAGCCTCTCTCCCCGTATCTGACAGTCTCACTCATTCCAGGCATCTCTCCTCGTATCTGACAGTCTCACTCATTTTCAGCATCTCTCCCCGTATTCGACAGTCTCACTCATTCTCAGCATCTCTCCCCGTATCTGACAGTCTCACTCATTCCCATCATCTCTCCCCGTATCTGACAGTCTCACTCATTCTCAGCATATCTCCCCGTATCTGACAGTCTCACTCATTCCCAGCATCTCTCCCCGTATCTGACAGTCTCACTCATTCTCAGCATCTCCCCATATCCGACAGTCTCACTCATTCTCAGCATCTCTCCCCGTATCCGACAGTCTCACTCATTCTCAGCTTCTCTCCCCGTATCTGACAGTCTCACTCATTCTCAGCATCTCTCCCCGTATCCAACAGTCTCACTCATTCTCAGCATCTCTCCTCGTATCTTACAGTCTCACTCATTCTCAGCATCTCTCCCCGTATCCGACAGTCTCATTCATTCTCAGCATCTTTCCCCGTATCCAACAGTCTCACTCATTCTCAGCATCTCTCCTCGTATCTGACAGTCTCACTCATTCTCAGCGTCTCTCCCCGTATCCGACAGTCTCACTCATTCTCAGCATCTCTCCCCGTATCCAACAGTCTCACTCATTCTCAGCATCTCTCCTCGTATCTGACAGTCTCACTCATTCTCAGCGTCTCTCCCAGTATCCGACAGTCTCACTCATTCTCAGCTTCTCTCCACGTATCCGACAGTCTCACTCATTCTCAGCATCTCTCCCCGTATCCGACAGTCTCTCTCATTCTCAGCATCTCTCCCCGTATCTGACAGTCTCACTCATTATCAGCATCTCTCCCTGTATCTGACAGTCTCACTCATTATCAGCATCTCTCCCCGTATCTGAAAGTCTCACTCATTCTCACCATTTCTCTCTGTATCCAACTGTCTCACTCATTCTCAGCATCTCTCCTCGTATCTGACAGTCTCACTCATTCTCAGCGTCTCTCCCCGTATCCGACAGTCTCTCTCATTCTCAGCTTCTCTCCCCATATCTGACAGTCTCACTCATTCTCAGCCTCTCTCCCCGTATCTGACAGTCTCTCTCATTCTCAGCATCTCTCCTCGTATCTGACAGTCTCACTCATTCTCAGCATCTCTCCCCGTATCTGACAGTCTCACTCATTCCCAGCATCTCTCCCCGTATCTGACAGTCTCACTCATTCTCAGCATCTCTTCCCGTATCCGACAGTCTCACTCATTCTCAGCTTCTCTCCCCATATCTGACAGTCTCACTCATTCTCAGCATCTCTCCCCGTATCTGACAGTCTCACTCATTCCCAGCTTCTCTCCCCGTATCTGACAGTCTGACTCATTCTCAGCATCTCTCCCCGTATCCGACAGTCTCACTCATTCTCAGCCTCTCTCCCCGTATCCGACAGTCTCACTCATTCTCAGCGTCTCTCCCCGTATCTGACAGTCTCACTCATTCCCAGCATCTTTCCCCGTATCCAACAGTCTCACTCATTCTCAGCATCTCTCCTCGTATTTGACAGTCTCACTCATTCTCAGCGTCTCTCCCAGTATCCGACAGTCTCACTCATTCTCAGCATCTCCCCATATCTGACAGTCTCACTCATTCTCAGCATCTCTCCCCGTATCCGACAGTCTCACTCATTCTCAGCATCTCCCCATATCTGACAGTCTCACTCATTCTCAGCATCTCTTCCCGTATCCGACAGTCTCTCTCATTCTCAGCTTCTCTCCCCATATCTGACAGTCTCACTCATTCTCAGCCTCTCTCCCCGTATCTGACAGTCTCTCTCATTCTCAGCATCTCTCCTCGTATCTGACAGTCTCACTCATTCTCAGCATCTCTCCCCGTATCTGACAGTCTCACTCATTCCCAGCATCTCTCCCCGTATCTGACAGTCTCACTCATTCTCAGCATCTCTCCCTGTATCTGACAGTCTCACTCATTCCCAGCATATCTCCCCGTATCTGACAGTCTCTCTCATTCCCACCATCTCTCCCCGTATCTGACAGTCTCACTCATTCCCAGCATATCTCCCCGTATCTGACAGTCTCTCTCATTCCCACCATCTCTCCCCGTATCTGACAGTCTCTCTCATTCCCACCATCTCTCCCCGTATCCGACAGTCTCACTCATTCTCAGCATCTCTCCCCGTATCTGACAGTCTCACTCATTCCCAGCATCTCTCCTCGTATCTGACAGTCTCACTCATTCTCAGCGTCTCTCCCCGTATCCGACAGTCTCACTCATTCTCAGCATCTCTCCCCGTATCTGACAGTCTCACTCATTCTCAGCATCTCTCCCCGTATCCGACAGTCTCACTCATTCTCAGCTTCTCTCCCCGTATCTGACAGTCTCACTCATTCCCAGCCTCTCTCCCCGTATCTGACAGTCTCACTCATTCCCAGCCTCTCTCCCCGTATCTGACAGTCTCACTCATTCTCAGCTTCTCTCCCTGTATCTGACAGTCTCACTCATTCCCAGCCTCTCTCCCCGTATCTGACAGTCTCACTCATTCCCAGCATCTCTCCTCGTATCTGACAGTCTCACTCATTCTCAGCATCTCTCCCCGTATCCGACAGTCTCACTCATTCTCAGCATCTCTCCCCGTATCCGACAGTCTCACTCATTCTCAGCGTCTCTCCCCGTATCTAACAGTCTCACTCATTCTCAGCATCTTTCCCTGTATCTGACAGTCTCACTCATTCTCAGCATCTCTCCCCGTATCTGACAGTCTCACTCATTCTCAGCATCTCTCCCCGTATCTGACAGTCTCACTCATTCCCAGCATCTCTCCTCGTATCCGACAGTCTCACTCATTCCCAGCATCTCTCCCCGTATCCGACAGTCTCACTCATTCCAAGCATCTCTCCCCGTATCCGACAGTCTCACTCATTCCCAGCATCTCTCCCCGTATCTGACAGTCTCACTCATTCTCAGCATCTCTCCCCGTATCTGACAGTCTCACTCATTCTCAGCATCTCTCCCCGTATCTGACAGTCTCACTCATTCTCAGCATCTCTCCCCGTATCTGACAGTCTCACTCATTCTCAGAATCTCTCCTCGTATCTGACAGTCTCACTCATTCTCAGCATCTCTCCCCGTATCTGACAGTCTCACTCATTCCCAGCATCTCTCCCCGTATCTGACAGTCTCACTCATTCTCAGCATCTCTCCCCGTATCTGACAGTCTCACTCATTCTCAGCATCTCTCCCCGTATCTGACAGTCTCACTCATTCCCAGCATCTCTCCTCGTATCTGACAGTCTCACTCATTCTCAGCGTCTCTTCCCGTATCCGACAGTCTCACTCATTCTCAGCATCTCTCCCCGTATCTGACAGTCTCACTCATTCTCAGCATCTCTCCCCGTATCCGACAGTCTCACTCATTCTCAGCTTCTCTCCCCGTATCTGACAGTCTCACTCATTCCCAGCCTCTCTCCCCGTATCTGACAGTCTCACTCATTCCCAGCATCTCTCCCTGTATCTGACAGTCTCACTCATTCCCAGCATATCTCCCCGTATCTGACAGTCTCTCTCATTCCCACCATCTCTCCCCGTATCTGACAGTCTCACTCATTCCCAGCATATCTCCCCGTATCTGACAGTCTCTCTCATTCCCACCATCTCTCCCCGTATCTGACAGTCTCTCTCATTCCCACCATCTCTCCCCGTATCCGACAGTCTCACTCATTCTCAGCATCTCTCCCCGTATCTGACAGTCTCACTCATTCCCAGCATCTCTCCTCGTATCTGACAGTCTCACTCATTCTCAGCGTCTCTCCCCGTATCCGACAGTCTCACTCATTCTCAGCATCTCTCCCCGTATCTGACAGTCTCACTCATTCTCAGCATCTCTCCCCGTATCCAACAGTCTCACTCATTCTCAGCTTCTCTCCCCGTATCTGACAGTCTCACTCATTCCCAGCCTCTCTCCCCGTATCTGACAGTCTCACTCATTCCCAGCATCTCTCCCCGTATCTGACAGTCTCACTCATTCCCAGCATCTCTCCCCGTATCTGACAGTCTCACTCATTCCCAGCCTCTCTCCCCGTATCTGACAGTCTCACTCATTCTCAGCATCTCTCCTCGTATCTGACAGTCTCACTCATTCTCAGCATCTCTCCCCGTATCCGACAGTCTCACTCATTCTCAGCATCTCTCCCCGTATCTGACAGTCTCACTCATTCTCAGCGTCTCTCCCCGTATCTAACAGTCTCACTCATTCCCAGCATCTCTCCTCGTATCCGACAGTCTCTCTTATTCTCAGCATCTCTCCCCGTATCTGACAGTCTCACTCATTCCCAGCATCTCTCCCCGTATCTGACAGTCTCACTCATTCTCAGCATCTCTCCCCGTATCTGACAGTCTCACTCATTCTCAGAATCTCTCCTCGTATCTGACAGTCTCACTCATTCTCAGCATCTCTCCCCGTATCTGACAGTCTCACTCATTCCCAGCATCTCTCCCCGTATCTGACAGTCTCACTCATTCTCAGCATCTCTCCCCGTATCTGACAGTCTCACTCATTCCCAGCATCTCTCCCCGTATCTGACAGTCTCACTCATTCCCAGCATCTCTCCCCGTATCTGACAGTCTCACTCATTCTCAGCATCTCTCCCCGTATCTGACAGTCTCACTCATTCCCAGCATCTCTCCCCGTATCTGACAGTCTCACTCATTCTCAGCATCTCTCCCTGTATCTGACAGTCTCACTCATTCCCAGCATCTCTCCCCGTATCTGACAGTCTCTCTCATTCTCAGCATCTCTCCCTGTATCTGACAGTCTCACTCATTCCCAGCATCTCTCCCCGTATCTGACAGTCTCACTCATTCTCAGCATCTCTCCCCGTATCCGACAGTCTCACTCATTCTCAGCTTCTCTCCCCGTATCTGACAGTCTCACTCATTCTCAGCCTCTCTCCCCGTATCCGACAGTCTCACTCATTCTCAGCATCTCTCCCCGTATTCGACAGTCTCACTCATTCTCAGCATCTCTCCCCGTATCTGACAGTCTCACTCATTCCCATCATCTCTCCCCGTATCTGACAGTCTCACTCATTCTCAGCATATCTCCCCGTATCTGACAGTCTCACTCATTCCCAGCATCTCTCCCCGTATCTGACAGTCTCACTCATTCTCAGCATCTCTCCCCGTATCTGACAGTCTCACTCATTCTCAGCATCTCTCCTCGTATCTGACAATCTCACTCATTCTCAGCGTCTCTCCCCGTATCTAACAGTCTCACTCATTCCCAGCATCTCTCCCCATATCCGACAGTCTCACTCATTCTCAGCATCTCTCCCCGTATCCGACAGTCTCACTCATTCTCAGCTTCTCTCCCCGTATCTGACAGTCTCACTCATTCTCAGCATCTCTCCCCGTATCCAACAGTCTCACTCATTCTCAGCATCTCTCCTCGTATCTGACAGTCTCACTCATTCTCAGCATCTCTCCCCGTATCCGACAGTCTCATTCATTCTCAGCATCTTTCCCCGTATCCAACAGTCTCACTCATTCTCAGCATCTCTCCTCGTATCTGACAGTCTCACTCATTCTCAGCGTGTCTCCCCGTATCTGACAGTCTCACTCATTCTCAGCTTCTCTCCCTGTATCTGACAGTCTCACTCATTCTCAGCATCTCTCCCCGTATCTGACAGTCTCACTCATTCTCAGGTTCTCTCCCCGTATCTGACAGTCTCACTCATTCTCAGGTTCTCTCCCCGTATCTGACAGTCTCACTCATTCTCAGCATCTCTCCGCGTATCTGACAGTCTCACTCATTCTCAGCATCTCTCCCCGTATCCGACAGTCTCACTCATTCCCAGCATCTCTCCCCGTATCTGAGAGTCTCACTCATTCTCAGCATCTCTCCCCGTATCCAACAGTCTCACTCATTCTCAGCATCTCTCCTCGTATCTGACAGTCTCACTCATTCTCAGCGTCTCTCCCAGTATCCGACAGTCTCACTCATTCTCAGCTTCTCTCCCCGTATCTGACAGTCTCACTCATTCTCAGCATCTCTCCCCGTATCTGACAGTCTCACTCATTCCCAGCATCTCTCCCTGTATCTGACAGTCTCACTCATTCCCAGCATATCTCCCCGTATCTGACAGTCTCTCTCATTCCCACCATCTCTCCCCGTATCCGACAGTCTCACTCATTCTCAGCATCTCTCCCCGTATCTGACAGTCTCACTCATTCCCAGCATCTCTCCTCGTATCTGACAGTCTCACTCATTCTCAGCATCTCCCCATATCCGACAGTCTCACTCATTCTCAGCATCTCTCCCCGTATCCGACAGTCTCACTCATTCTCAGCTTCTCTCCCCGTATCTGACAGTCTCACTCATTCTCAGCATCTCTCCCCGTATCCAACAGTCTCACTCATTCTCAGCATCTCTCCTCGTATCTGACAGTCTCACTCATTCTCAGCATCTCTCCCCGTATCCGACAGTCTCATTCATTCTCAGCATCTTTCCCCGTATCCAACAGTCTCACTCATTCTCAGCATCTCTCCTCGTATCTGACAGTCTCACTCATTCTCAGCGTGTCTCCCCGTATCTGACAGTCTCACTCATTCTCAGCTTCTCTCCCTGTATCTGACAGTCTCACTCATTCTCAGCATCTCTCCCCGTATCTGACAGTCTCACTCATTCTCAGGTTCTCTCCCCGTATCTGACAGTCTCACTCATTCTCAGGTTCTCTCCCCGTATCTGACAGTCTCACTCATTCTCAGCATCTCTCCGCGTATCTGACAGTCTCACTCATTCTCAGCATCTCTCCCCGTATCCGACAGTCTCACTCATTCCCAGCATCTCTCCCCGTATCTGAGAGTCTCACTCATTCCCAGCATCTCTCCCCGTATCCAACAGTCTCACTCATTCTCAGCATCTCTACTCGTATCTGACAGTCTCACTCATTCTCAGCGTCTCTCCCAGTATCCGACAGTCTCACTCATTCTCAGCTTCTCTCCCCGTATCTGACAGTCTCACTCATTCTCAGCATCTCTCCCCGTATCTGACAGTCTCACTCATTCCCAGCATCTCTCCCCGTATCTGACAGTCTCACTCATTCTCAGCATCTCTCCCTGTATCTGACAGTCTCACTCATTCCCAGCATATCTCCCCGTATCTGACAGTCTCTCTCATTCCCACCATCTCTCCCCGTATCCGACAGTCTCACTCATTCTCAGCATCTCTCCCCGTATCTGACAGTCTCACTCATTCCCAGATTCTCTCCTCGTATCTGACAGTCTCACTCATTCTCAGCGTCTCTCCCCGTATCCGACAGTCTCACTCATTCTCAGCATCTCTCCCCGTATCTGACAGTCTCACTCATTCTCAGCTTCTCTCCCCGTATCTGACAGTCTCACTCATTCCCAGCCTCTCTCCCCGTATCTGACAGTCTCACTCATTCCAGGCATCTCTCCTCGTATCTGACAGTCTCACTCATTTTCAGCATCTCTCCCCGTATTCGACAGTCTCACTCATTCTCAGCATCTCTCCCCGTATCTGACAGTCTCACTCATTCCCATCATCTCTCCCCGTATCTGACAGTCTCACTCATTCTCAGCATATCTCCCCGTATCTGACAGTCTCACTCATTCCCAGCATCTCTCCCCGTATCTGACAGTCTCACTCATTCTCAGCATCTCCCCATATCCGACAGTCTCACTCATTCTCAGCATCTCTCCCCGTATCCGACAGTCTCACTCATTCTCAGCTTCTCTCCCCGTATCTGACAGTCTCACTCATTCTCAGCATCTCTCCCCGTATCCAACAGTCTCACTCATTCTCAGCATCTCTCCTCGTATCTTACAGTCTCACTCATTCTCAGCATCTCTCCCCGTATCCGACAGTCTCATTCATTCTCAGCATCTTTCCCCGTATCCAACAGTCTCACTCATTCTCAGCATCTCTCCTCGTATCTGACAGTCTCACTCATTCTCAGCGTCTCTCCCCGTATCCGACAGTCTCACTCATTCTCAGCATCTCTCCCCGTATCCAACAGTCTCACTCATTCTCAGCATCTCTCCTCGTATCTGACAGTCTCACTCATTCTCAGCGTCTCTCCCAGTATCCGACAGTCTCACTCATTCTCAGCTTCTCTCCACGTATCCGACAGTCTCACTCATTCTCAGCATCTCTCCCCGTATCCGACAGTCTCTCTCATTCTCAGCATCTCTCCCCGTATCTGACAGTCTCACTCATTATCAGCATCTCTCCCTGTATCTGACAGTCTCACTCATTATCAGCATCTCTCCCCGTATCTGAAAGTCTCACTCATTCTCACCATTTCTCTCTGTATCCAACTGTCTCACTCATTCTCAGCATCTCTCCTCGTATCTGACAGTCTCACTCATTCTCAGCGTCTCTCCCCGTATCTGACAGTCTCACTCATTCTCAGCATCTCTCCCCGTATCCGACAGTCTCACTCATTCTCAGCTTCTCTCCCCGTATCTGACAGTCTCACTCATTCTCAGCATCTCTCCCCGTATCTGACAGTCTCACTCATTCTCAGCATCTCTCCCCTTATCTAACAGTCTCACTCATTCCCAGCATCTCTCCCCGTATCTGACAGTCTCACTCATTCTCAGCATCTCCCCATATCTGACAGTCTCACTCATTCTCAGCATCTCTCCTCGTATCTGACAGTCTCACTCATTCTCAGCGTCTCTCCCCGTATCCGACAGTCTCATTCATTCTCAGCTTCTCTCCCCGTATCTGACAGTCTCACTCATTCTCAGCATCTCTCCCCGTATCTGACAGTCTCACTCTTTCTCAGCATCTCTCCCCGTATCTAACAGTCTCACTCATTCCCAGCATCTCTCCCCGTATCTGACAGTCTCACTCATTCTCAGCATCTCTCCCCGTATCCGACAGTCTCACTCATTCTCAGCATCTCCCCATATCTGACAGTCTCACTCATTCTCAGCATCTCTCCCCATATCTGACAGTCTCACTCATTCTCAGCATCTCTCCTCGTATCTGACAGTCTCACTCATTCTCAGCATCTCTCCCCGTATCTGACAGTCTCACTCATTCTCAGCATCTCCCCAAATCTGACAGTCTCACTCATTCTCTGCATCTCTCCTCGTATCTGACAGTCTCACTCATTCTCAGCGTCTCTCCCCGTATCCGACAGTCTCACTCATTCTCAGCTTCTCTCCCCGTATCTGACAGTCTCACTCATTCTCAGCATCTCTCCCCGTATCTGACAGTCTCACTCATTCTCAGCATCTCTCCCCGTATCTAACAGTCTCACTCATTCCCAGCATCTCTCCCCGTATCTGACAGTCTCACTCATTCTCAGCATCTCTCCCCGTATCTGACAGTCTCACTCATTCCCAGCATCTCTCCCCGTATCTGACAGTCTCACTCATTCTCAGCATCTCTCCCCGTATCCGACAGTCTCACTCATTCTCAGCTTCTCTCCCCGTATCTGACAGTCTCACTCATTCTCAGCATCTCTCCCCGTATCCAACAGTCTCACTCCTTCTCAGCATCTCTCCTCGTATCTGACAGTCTCACTCATTCTCAGCATCTCTCCCCGTATCCGACAGTCTCACTCATTCTCAGCTTCTCTCCCCGTATCTGACAGTCTCACTCATTATCAGCATCTCTCCCCGTATCTGACAGTCTCACTCATTCTCACCATTTCTCTCTGTATCCAACTGTCTCACTCATTCTCAGCATCTCTCCCCGTATCTGACAGTCTCACTCATTCTCAGCATCTCTCCCCGTATCTGACAGTCTCACTCAATCTCAGCATCTTTCCCCGTATCCAACAGTCTCACTCTTTCTCAGCATCTCTCCTCGTATCTGACAGTCTCACTCATTCTCAGCGTCTCTCCCCGTATCTGACAGTCTCACTCATTCTCAGCTTCTCTCCCTGTATCTGACAGTCTCACTCATTCTCAGCATCTCTCCCCGTATCTGACAGTCTCACTCATTCTCAGGTTCTCTCCCCGTATCTGACAGTCTCACTCATTCTCAGGTTCTCTCCCCGTATCTGACAGTCTCACTCATTCTCAGCATCTCTCCGCGTATCTGACAGTCTCACTCATTCTCAGCATCTCTCCCCGTATCCGACAGTCTCACTCATTCTCAGCATCTCTCCCCGTATCCAACAGTCTCACTCATTCTCAGCATCTCTCCTCGTATCTGACAGTCTCACTCATTCTCAGCGTCTCTCCCAGTATCCGACAGTCTCACTCATTCTCAGCTTCTCTCCACGTATCCGACAGTCTCACTCATTCTCAGCATCTCTCCCCGTATCTGACAGTCTCACTCATTATCAGTATCTCTCCCTGTATCTGACAGTCTCACTCATTATCAGCATCTCTCCCCGTATCTGAAAGTCTCACTCATTCTCACCATTTCTCCCTGTATCCAACTGTCTCACTCATTCTCAGCATCTCTCCTCGTATCTGACAGTCTCACTCATTCTCAGCGTCTCTCCCCGTATCCGACAGTCTCACTCATTCTCAGCTTCTCTCCCCGTATCTGACAGTCTCACTCATTCTCAGCATCTCTCCCCGTATCTGACAGTCTCACTCATTCTCAGCATCTCTCCCCGTATCTAACAGTCTCACTCATTCTCAGCATCTCTCCCCGTATCTGACAGTCTCACTCATTCTCAGCATCTCCCCATATCTGACAGTCTCACTCATTCTCAGCATCTCTCCTCGTATCTGACAGTCTCACTCATTCTCAGCGTCTCTCCCCGTATCCGACAGTCTCATTCATTCTCAGCTTCTCTCCCCGTATCTGACAGTCTCACTCATTCTCAGCATCTCTCCCCGTATCTGACAGTCTCACTCATTCTCAGCATCTCTCCCCGTATCTAACAGTCTCACTCATTCCCAGCATCTCTCCCCGTATCTGACAGTCTCACTCATTCTCAGCATCTCTCCCCGTATCCGACAGTCTCACTCATTCTCAGCATCTCCCCATATCTGACAGTCTCACTCATTCCCAGCATCTCTCCCCGTATCTGACAGTCTCACTCATTCTCAGCATCTCTCCCCGTATCCAACAGTCTCACTCATTCTCAGCATCTCTCCTCGAATCTGACAGTCTCACTCATTCTCAGCATCTCTCCCCGTATCAGACAGTCTCACTCATTCTCAGCATCTTTCCCCGTATCCAACAGTCTCACTCATTCTCAGCATCTCTCCTCGTATTTGACAGTCTCACTCATTCTCAGCGTCTCTCCCAGTATCCGAGAGTCTCACTCATTCTCAGCTTCTCTCCCCGTATCTGATAGTCTCACTCATTATCAGCATCTCTCCCCGTATCTGACAGTCTCACTCATTCTCAGCATCTCCCCATATCTGACAGTCTCACTCATTCTCAGCATCTCTCCCCGTATCCGACAGTCTCACTCATTCTCAGCATCTCCCCATATCTGACAGTCTCACTCATTCTCAGCATCTCTCCCCGTATCCGACAGTCTCACTCATTCTCAGCTTCTCTCCCCATATCTGACAGTCTCACTCATTCTCAGCATCTCTCCTCGTATCTGACAGTCTCACTCATTCTCAGCATCTCTCCCCGTATCTGACAGTCTCACTCATTCTCAGCATCTCTCCCCGTATCTAACAGTCTCACTCATTCCCAGCATCTCTCCCCGTATCTGACAGTCTCACTCATTCTCAGCATCTCTCCCCGTATCTGACAGTCTCACTCATTCCCAGCATCTCTCCCCGTATCTGACAGTCTCACTCATTCTCAGCATCTCTCCCCGTATCCGACAGTCTCACTCATTCTCAGCTTCTCTACCCGTATCTGACAGTCTCACTCATTCTCAGCATCCCTCCCCGTATCCAACAGTCTCACTCATTCCCAGCATCTCTCCCCGTATCTGACAGTCTCACTCGTCCTCACCATTTCTCTCTGTATCCAACTGTCTCACTCATTCCCAGCATCTCTCCCCGTATCTGACAGTCTCACTCATTCTCAGCGTCTCCCCATATCTGACAGTCTCACTCATTCTCAGCATCTCTCCTCGTATCTGACAGTCTCACTCATTCTCAGCATCTCTCCCCGTATCCGACAGTCTCACTCATTCTCAGCTTCTCTCCCCGTATCTGACAGTCTCACTCATTCTCACCATTTCTCTCTGTATCCAACTGTCTCACTCATTCCCAGCATCTCTCCCCGTATCTGACAGTCTCACTCATTCTCAGCGTCTCCCCATATCTGACAGTCTCACTCATTCTCAGCATCTCTCCCCGTATCCGACAGTCTCACTGATTCTCAGCATCTCCCCATATCTGACAGTCTCACTCATTCCCAGCATCTCTCCTCGTATCTGACAGTCTCACTCATTCTCAGCGTCTCTCCCCGTATCCGACAGTCTCACTCATTCTCAGCATCTCTCCCCGTATCTGACAGTCTCACTCATTCTCAGCTTCTCTCCCCGTATCTGACAGTCTCACTCATTCCCAGCATCTCTCCTCGTTTCTGACAGTCTCACTCATTCTCAGCATCTCTCCCCGTATTCGACAGTCTCACTCATTCTCAGCATCTCTCCCGTATCTGACAGTCTCACTCATTCCCATCATCTCTCCCCGTATCTGACAGTCTCACTCATTCTCAGCATATCTCCCCGTATCTGACAGTCTCACTCATTCCCAGCATCTCTCCCCGTATCTGACAGTCTCACTCATTCTCAGCATCTCTCCCCGTATCTGACAGTCTCACTCATTCTCAGCATCTCTCCTCGTATCTGACAATCTCACTCATTCTCAGCGTCTCTCCCCGTATCTAACAGTCTCACTCATTCCCAGCATCTCTCCCCGTATCAGACAGTCTCACTCATTCTCACCATCTCTCCCCGTATCTGACAGTCTCACTCATTCTCAGCATCTCCCCATATCCGACAGTCTCACTCATTCTCAGCATCTCTCCCCGTATCCGACAGTCTCACTCATTCTCAGCTTCTCTCCCCGTATCTGACAGTCTCACTCATTCTCAGCATCTCTCCCCGTATCCAACAGTCTCACTCATTCTCAGCATCTCTCCTCGTATCTGACAGTCTCACTCATTCTCAGCATCTCTCCCCGTATCCGACAGTCTCATTCATTCTCAGCATCTTTCCCCGTATCCAACAGTCTCACTCATTCTCAGCATCTCTCCTCGTATCTGACAGTCTCACTCATTCTCAGCGTGTCTCCCCGTATCTGACAGTCTCACTCATTCTCAGCATCTCTCCCCGTATCTGACAGTCTCACTCATTCTCAGCTTCTCTCCCTGTATCTGACAGTCTCACTCATTCTCAGCATCTCTCCCCGTATCTGACAGTCTCACTCATTCTCAGGTTCTCTCCCCGTATCTGACAGTCTCACTCATTCTCAGGTTCTCTCCCCGTATCTGACAGTCTCACTCATTCTCAGCATCTCTCCGCGTATCTGACAGTCTCACTCATTCTCAGCATCTCTCCCCGTATCCGACAGTCTCACTCATTCTCAGCATCTCTCCCCGTATCCAACAGTCTCACTCATTCTCAGCATCTCTCCTCGTATCTGACAGTCTCACTCATTCTCAGCGTCTCTCCCAGTATCCGACAGTCTCACTCATTCTTAGCTTCTCTCCCCGTATCTGACAGTCTCACTCATTCTCAGCATCTCTCCCCGTATCTGACAGTCTCACTCATTCCCAGCATCTCTCCCCGTATCTGACAGTCTCACTCATTCTCAGCATCTCTCCCTGTATCTGACAGTCTCACTCATTCCCAGCATATCTCCCCGTATCTGACAGTCTCTCTCATTCCCACCATCTCTCCCCGTATCCGACAGTCTCACTCATTCTCAGCATCTCTCCCCGTATCTGACAGTCTCACTCATTCCCAGCATCTCTCCTCGTATCTGACAGTCTCACTCATTCTCAGCGTCTCTCCCCGTATCCGACAGTCTCACTCATTCTCAGCATCTCTCCCCTTATCTGACAGTCTCACTCATTCTCAGCATCTCTCCCCGTATCCGACAGTCTCACTCATTCTCAGCTTCTCTCCCCGTATCTGACAGTCTCACTCATTCCCAGCCTCTCTCCCCGTATCTGACAGTCTCACTCATTCCCAGCATCTCTCCTCGTATCTGACAGTCTCACTCATTCTCAGCATCTCTCCCCGTATTCGACAGTCTCACTCATTCTCAGCATCTCTCCCCGTATCTGACAGTCTCACTCATTCCCATCATCTCTCCCCGTATCTGACAGTCTCACTCATTCTCAGCATATCTCCCCGTATCTGACAGTCTCTCTCATTCCCAGCATCTCTCCCCTTTTCTGACAGTCTCACTCATTCTCAGCCTCTCTCCTCGTATCTGACAGTCTCACTCATTCTCAGCGTCTCTCCCCGTATCCGACAGTCTCACTCATTCTCAGCTTCTCTCCCCGTATCTGACAGTCTCACTCATTCCCAGCATCTCTCCCCGTATCTGACAGTCTCACTCATTCTCAGCATCTCTCCCCGTATCCGACAGTCTCACTCATTCTCAGCATCTCTCCCCGTATCCGACAGTCTCACTCATTCTCAGCTTCTCTCCCCGTATCTGACAGTCTCACTCATTCTCAGCATCTCTCCCCGTATCAGACAGTCTCACTCATTCTCAGCTTTTCTCCCCGTATCTGACAGTCTCACTCATTCTCAGCTTCTCTCGCCATATCTGACAGTCTCACTCATTCTCAGCATCTCTCCCCGTATCCAACAGTCTCACTCATTCTCAGCATCTCTCCTCGTATCTGACAGTCTCACTCATTCTCAGCATCTCTCCCCGTATCCAACAGTCTCACTCATTCTCAGTATCTCTCCTCGTATCTGACAGTCTCACTCATTCTCAGCATCTCTCCCCGTATCCGACAGTCTCACTCATTCTCAGCATCTTTCCCGTATCCAACAGTCTCACTCATTCTCAGCATCTCTCCTCGTATCTGACAGTCTCACTCATTCTCAGCGTCTCTCCCAGTATCCGACAGTCTCACTCATTCTCAGCTTCACTCCCCGTATCTGACAGTCTCACTCATTCTCAGCGTCTCTCCCAGTATCCGACAGTCTCACTAATTCTCAGCTTCACTCCCCGTATCTGACAGTCTCACTCATTATCAGCATCTCTCCCCGTATCTGGCAGTCTCACTCATTCTCAGCATCTCCCCATATCTGACAGTCTCACTCATTCTCAGCATCTCTCCCCGTATCCGACAGTCTCACTCATTCTCAGCTTCTCTCCCCATATCTGACAGTCTCACTCATTCTCAGCATCTCTTATCGTATCTGACAGTCTCACTCATTCTCAGCATCTCTCCCCGTATCCGACAGTCTCACTCATTCTCAGCATCTCTTATCGTATCTGACAGTCTCACTCATTCTCAGCATCTCTCCTCGTATCCGACAGTCTCACTCATTGTCAGCATCTCTCCCCGTATCTGACAGTCTCACTCATTCTCAGCTTCTCTCCTCGTATCTGACAGTCTCACTCATTCTCAGCGTCTCTCCCCGTATCCGACAGTCTCACTCAGTCTCAGCATCTCTCCCCGTATCTGACAGTCTCACTCATTCCCAGCTTCTCTCCCCGTATCTGACAGTCTCACTCATTATCAGCAGCTCTCCCCGTATCTGACAGTCTCACTCATTCTCAGCATCTCTCCCCGTATCTGACAGTCTCACTCATTATCAGCATCTCTCCCCGTATCTGACAGTCTCACTCATTCTCAGCATCTCTCCCCGTATATCACAGTCTCATTCATTCTCAGCATCTCTCCGCGTATCTGACAGTCTCACTCATTCCCAGCATCTCTCCCCGTATCTGACAGTCTCACTCATTCTCAGCATCTCTCCCCGTATCTGACAGTCTCACTCATTCTCAGCATCTCTCCCCATATCTGACAGTCTCACTCATTATCAGCATCTCTCCCCGTATCTGACAGTCTCACTCATTCCCAGCATCTCTCCCCGTATCCGACAGTCTCACTTATTCCCAGCATCTCTCCCCGTATCCACCAGTCTCACTCATTCTCAGCATCTCTCCCCGTATCCGACAGTCTCACTCATTCTCAGCATCTCTCCCTGTATCTGACAGTCTCACTCATTCTCAGCATCTCTCCTCGTATATCACAGTCTCACTCATTCTCAGCATCTCTCCGCGTATCTGACAGTCTCACTCATTCCCAGCATCTCTCCCCGTATCCGACAGTCTCACTTATTCCCAGCATCTCTCCCCGTATCCACCAGTCTCACTCATTCTCAGCATCTCTCCCCGTATCCGACAGTCTCACTCATTCTCAGCATCTCTCCCTGTATCTGACAGTCTCACTCATTCTCAGCATCTCTCCCCGTATCTGACAGTCTCACTCATTCTCAGCATCTCCCCTCGTATCCAACAGTCTCACTCATTCTCAGCATCTCTCCCCGTATCTGACAGTCTCTCATTCCCAGCATCTCTCCCCTTTTCTGACAGTCTCACTCATTCTCAGCGTCTCTCCCCGTATCTGACAGTCTCACTCATTCTCAGCGTCTCTCCCCGTATCCAACAGTCTCACTCATTCCCAGCATCTCTCCCCGTATCTGACAGTCTCACTCATTCCCAGCATCTCTCCCCGTATCTGACAGTCTCACTCATTCTCACCATCTTTCCCCGTATCTGACAGTCTCACTCATTCTCAGCATCTCTCCCCGTATCTGACAGTCTCACTCATTCTCACCATCTCTCCCCATATCTGACAGTCTCACTCATTCTCAGAATATCTCCCCGTATATGACAGTCTCACTCATTCTCACCATCTCTCCCCATATCTGACAGTCTCACTCATTCTCAGAATATCTCCCCGTATCTGACAGTCTCACTCATTCAAAGCATCTCTTCCCGTATCTGACAGTGTCACTCATTCTCAGCATCTCTACCGTATCCGACAGTCTCACTCATTCTCAGCAACTCTCCCCGTATCTGACAGTCTCACTCATTCTCAGCATCTCTCCCCATATCTGACAGTCTCACTCATTCTCAGCGTCTCTCCCCGTATCTGAAAATCTCACTCATTCTCAGAATATCTCCCCGTATCTGACAGTGTCACTCATTCCCAGCATCTCTCCCGTATCCGACAGTCTCACTCATTCTCAGCGTCTGTCCCCGTATCCGACAGTCTCAGTCATTCTCAGTATCTCTCCCCATATCTGACACTCACTCATTCTCAGCATATCTCCCCGTATCCGACAATCTCACTCATTCTCAGCATCTCTCCCCATATCTGACAGTCTCACTCATTCTCAGCGTCTCTCCCCGTATCCAACAGTCTCATTCATTCCCAGCATCTCTCCCCGTATCTGACAGTCTCACTCATTCTCACCATCTCTCCCCATATCTGATAGTCTCACTCATTCTCAGCGTCTCTCCCCGTATCTGACAGTCTCTCTCATTCTCAGCATCTCTCCCCGTATCTGATAGTCTCACTCATTCTCAGAATATCTCCCCGTATCTGACAGTGTCACTCATTCTCAGCATCTCTCCCGTATCCGACAGTCTCAGTCATTCTCAGCGTCTCTCCCCGTATCCGACAGTCTCACTCATTCTCAGTATCTCTCCCCATATCTGACACTCACTCATTCTCAGCATCTCTCCCCGTATATGACAGTCTCACTCATTCTCAGCATCTCTCCCCGTATCTGACAGTCTCACTCAATCTCAGCCTCTCTCCCCGTATCTGACAGTCTCACTCATTCTCAGCATCTCTCCCCGTATCTGACAGTCTCACTCATTCTCAGCCTCTCTCCCCGTATCTGACAGTCTCACTCATTCTCAGCCTCTCTCCCCGTATCTGAAGTCTCACTCATTCTCAGCATCTCTCCCCGTATCTGACAGTCTCACTCATTCTCAGACTCTCTCCCCGTATCTGAGTCTCACTCATTCTCAGCATCTCTCCCCGTATCTGACAGTCTCACTCACTCCTAGCATCTCTCCCCGTATCTGACAGTCTCACTCATTCTCAGCATCTCTCCCCGTATCTGACAGTCTCACTCATTCTCAGCATCTCTCCCCGTATCTGACAGTCTCACTCATTCAAAGCATCTCTCCCCGTATCTGACAGTCTCACTCATTCCCAGCCTCTCTCCCCGTATCTGACAGTCTCACTCATTCTCAGCATCTCTCCCCGTATCTGACAGTATCACTTATTCTCAGCCTCTCTCCCCGTATCTGACAGTCTCTCTCATTTCCAGCATCTCTCCCCGTATCTGACAGTCTCACTCATTCTCAGCATCTCTCCCCGTATCCGACAGTCTCACTCATTCTCAGCCTCTCTCCCCGTAACTGACAGCCTCACTCATTCCCAGCATCTCTCCCCGTATCTGACAGTCTCACTCATTCTCAGCCTCTCTCCCCGTATCTGACAGTCTCACTCATTCTCAGCATCTCTCCCCGTATCTGACAGTCTCACTCATTCCCAGCATCTCTCCCCGTATCTGACAGTCTCACTCATTCTCAGCATCTCTCCCCGTATCTGACAGTCTCACTCATTCCCAGCATCTCTCCCCGTATCTGACAGTCTCACTCATTCTCAGCGTCTCTCCCCGTATCCGATAGTCTCACTCATTCTCAGCGTCCCTTCCCGTATACGAGTCTCACTCATTCTCAGCATCTCTCCCCGTATCTGACAGTCTCACTCATTCTCAGCCTCTCTCCCCGTATCTAACAGTCTCACTCATTCTCAGCATCTCTCCCCGTATCCGACAGTCTCACTCATTCCCAGCATCTCTCCCGTATCTGACAGTCTCACTCATTCCCAGCATCTCTCCCCGTATCTGACAGTCTCACTCATTTTCAGCATCTCCCCATATCTGACAGTCTAACTCATTCTCAGCGTCTCTCCCCGTATCTGACAGTCTCACTCATTCTCAGCATCTCTCCCCGTATCTGACATTCTCACTCATTCTCAGCATCTCTCCCCATATCTGACAGTCTCACTCATTCCCAGCATCTCTCCTCGTATCTGACAGTCTCACTCATTCTCAGCGTCTCTCCCCGTATCCGACAGTCTCACTCATTCTCAGCATCTCTCCCCGTATCTGACAGTCTCACTCATTCTCAGCATCTCTCCCCGTATCCGACAGTCTCACTCATTCTCAGCTTCTCTCCCCGTATCTGACAGTCTCACTCATTCCCAGCATCTCTCCTCGTTTCTGACAGTCTCACTCATTCTCAGCATCTCTCCCCGTATTCGACAGTCTCACTCATTCTCAGCATCTCTCCCCGTATCTGACAGTCTCACTCATTCCCATCATCTCTCCCCGTATCTGACAGTCTCACTCATTCTCAGCATATCTCCCCGTATCTGACAGTCTCACTCATTCCCAGCATCTCTCCCCGTATCTGACAGTCTCACTCATTCTCAGCATCTCTCCCCGTATGTGACAGTCTCACTCATTCTCAGTATCTCTCCTCGTATCTGACAATCTCACTCATTCTCAGCGTCTCTCCCCGTATCTAACAGTCTCACTCATTCCCAGCATCTCTCCCCGTATCAGACAGTCTCACTCATTCTCACCATCTCTCCCCGTATCTGACAGTCTCACTCATTCTCAGCATCTCCCCATATCCGACAGTCTCACTCATTCTCAGCATCTCTCCCCGTATCCGACAGTCTCACTCATTCTCAGCTTCTCTCCCCGTATCTGACAGTCTCACTCATTCTCAGCATCTCTCCCCGTATCCAACAGTCTCACTCATTCTCAGCATCTCTCCTCGTATCTGACAGTCTCACTCATTCTCAGCATCTCTCCCCGTATCCGACAGTCTCATTCATTCTCAGCATCTTTCCCCGTATCCAACAGTCTCACTCATTCTCAGCATCTCTCCTCGTATCTGACAGTCTCACTCATTCTCAGCGTGTCTCCCCGTATCTGACAGTCTCACTCATTCTCAGCATCTCTCCCCGTATCTGACAGTCTCACTCATTCTCAGCTTCTCTCCCTGTATCTGACAGTCTCACTCATTCTCAGCATCTCTCCCCGTATCTGACAGTCTCACTCATTCTCAGGTTCTCTCCCCGTATCTGACAGTCTCACTCATTCTCAGGTTCTCTCCCCGTATCTGACAGTCTCACTCATTCTCAGCATCTCTCCGCGTATCTGACAGTCTCACTCATTCTCAGCATCTCTCCCCGTATCCGACAGTCTCACTCATTCTCAGCATCTCTCCCCGTATCCAACATTCTCACTCATTCTCAGCATCTCTCCTCGTATCTGACAGTCTCACTCATTCTCAGCGTCTCTCCCAGTATCCGACAGTCTCACTCATTCTCAGCTTCTCTCCCCGTATCTGACAGTCTCACTCATTCTCAGCATCTCTCCCCGTATCTGACAGTCTCACTCATTCCCAGCATCTCTCCCCGTATCTGACAGTCTCACTCATTCTCAGCATCTCTCCCTGTATCTGACAGTCTCACTCATTCCCAGCATATCTCCCCGTATCTGACAGTCTCTCTCATTCCCACCATCTCTCCCCGTATCCGACAGTCTCACTCATTCTCAGCATCTCTCCCCGTATCTGACAGTCTCACTCATTCCCAGCATCTCTCCTCGTATCTGACAGTCTCACTCATTCTCAGCGTCTCTCCCCGTATCCGACAGTCTCACTCATTCTCAGCATCTCTCCCCTTATCTGACAGTCTCACTCATTCTCAGCATCTCTCCCCGTATCCGACAGTCTCACTCATTCTCAGCTTCTCTCCCCGTATCTGACAGTCTCACTCATTCCCAGCCTCTCTCCCCGTATCCGACAGTCTCACTCATTCCCAGCATCTCTCCTCGTATCTGACAGTCTCACTCATTCTCAGCATCTCTCCCCGTATTCGACAGTCTCACTCATTCTCAGCATCTCTCCCCTTATCTGACAGTCTCACTCATTCTCAGCATCTCTCCCCGTATCCGACAGTCTCACTCATTCTCAGCTTCTCTCCCCGTATCTGACAGTCTCACTCATTCCCAGCCTCTCTCCCCGTATCTGACAGTCTCACTCATTCCCAGCATCTCTCCTCGTATCTGACAGTCTCACTCATTCTCAGCATCTCTCCCCGTATTCGACAGTCTCACTCATTCTCAGCATCTCTCCCCGTATCTGACAGTCTCACTCATTCCCATCATCTCTCCCCGTATCTGACAGTCTCATTCATTCTCAGCATATCTCCCCGTATCTGACAGTCTCTCTCATTCCCAGCATCTCTCCCCTTTTCTGACAGTCTCACTCATTCTCAGCCTCTCTCCTCGTATCTGACAGTCTCACTCATTCTCAGCGTCTCTCCCCGTATCTGACAGTCTCACTCATTCTCAGCTTCTCTCCCCGTATCTGACAGTCTCACTCATTCCCAGCATCTCTCCCCGTATCTGACAGTCTCACTCATTCTCAGCATCTCTCCCCGTATCCGACAGTCTCACTCATTCTCAGCATCTCTCCCCGTATCCGACAGTCTCACTCATTCTCAGCTTCTCTCCCCGTATCTGACAGTCTCACTCATTCTCAGCATCTCTCCCCGTATCAGACAGTCTCACTCATTCTCAGCTTTTCTCCCCGTATCTGACAGTCTCACTCATTCTCAGCTTCTCTCGCCATATCTGACAGTCTCACTCATTCTCAGCATCTCTCCCCGTATCCAACAGTCTCACTCATTCTCAGCATCTCTCCTCGTATCTGACAGTCTCACTCATTCTCAGCATCTCTCCCCGTATCCAACAGTCTCACTCATTCTCAGTATCTCTCCTCGTATCTGACAGTCTCACTCATTCTCAGCATCTCTCCCCGTATCCGACAGTCTCACTCATTCTCAGCATCTTTCCCCGTATCCAACAGTCTCACTCATTCTCAGCATCTCTCCTCGTATCTGACAGTCTCACTCATTCTCAGCGTCTCTCCCAGTATCCGACAGTCTCACTCATTCTCAGCTTCACTCCCCGTATCTGACAGTCTCACTCATTCTCAGCGTCTCTCCCAGTATCCGACAGTCTCACTCATTCTCAGCTTCACTCCCCGTATCTGACAGTCTCACTCATTATCAGCATCTCTCCCCGTATCTGGCAGTCTCACTCATTCTCAGCATCTCCCCATATCTGACAGTCTCACTCATTCTCAGCATCTCTCCCCGTATCCGACAGTCTCACTCATTCTCAGCTTCTCTCCCCATATCTGACAGTCTCACTCATTCTCAGCATCTCTTATCGTATCTGACAGTCTCACTCATTCTCAGCATCTCTCCCCGTATCCGACAGTCTCACTCATTCTCAGCATCTCTTATCGTATCTGACAGTCTCACTCATTCTCAGCATCTCTCCTCGTATCCGACAGTCTCACTCATTGTCAGCATCTCTCCCCGTATCTGACAGTCTCACTCATTCTCAGCTTCTCTCCTCGTATCTGACAGTCTCACTCATTCTCAGCGTCTCTCCCCGTATCCGACAGTCTCACTCAGTCTCAGCATCTCTCCCCGTATCTGACAGTCTCACTCATTCCCAGCTTCTCATCCCGTATCTGACAGTCTCACTCATTATCAGCAGCTCTCCCCGTATCTGACAGTCTCACTCATTCTCAGCATCTCTCCCCGTATCTGACAGTCTCACTCATTATCAGCATCTCTCCCCGTATCTGACAGTCTCACTCATTCTCAGCATCTCTCCCCGTATATCACAGTCTCATTCATTCTCAGCATCTCTCCGCGTATCTGACAGTCTCACTCATTCCCAGCATCTCTCCCCGTATCTGACAGTCTCACTCATTCTCAGCATCTCTCCCCGTATCTGACAGTCTCACTCATTCTCAGCATCTCTCCCCATATCTGACAGTCTCACTCATTCTCAGCATCTCTCCTCGTATCTGACAGTCTCACTCATTCTCAGCGTCTCTCCCAGTATCCGACAGTCTCACTCATTCTCAGCTTCACTCCCCGTATCTGACAGTCTCACTCATTCTCAGCGTCTCTCCCAGTATCCGACAGTCTCACTCATTCTCAGCTTCACTCCCCGTATCTGACAGTCTCACTCATTATCAGCATCTCTCCCCGTATCTGGCAGTCTCACTCATTCTCAGCATCTCCCCATATCTGACAGTCTCACTCATTCTCAGCATCTCTCCCCGTATCCGACAGTCTCACTCATTCTCAGCTTCTCTCCCCATATCTGACAGTCTCACTCATTCTCAGCATCTCTTATCGTATCTGACAGTCTCACTCATTCTCAGCATCTCTCCCCGTATCCGACAGTCTCACTCATTCTCAGCATCTCTTATCGTATCTGACAGTCTCACTCATTCTCAGCATCTCTCCTCGTATCCGACAGTCTCACTCATTGTCAGCATCTCTCCCCGTATCTGACAGTCTCACTCATTCTCAGCTTCTCTCCTCGTATCTGACAGTCTCACTCATTCTCAGCGTCTCTCCCCGTATCCGACAGTCTCACTCAGTCTCAGCATCTCTCCCCGTATCTGACAGTCTCACTCATTCCCAGCTTCTCATCCCGTATCTGACAGTCTCACTCATTATCAGCAGCTCTCCCCGTATCTGACAGTCTCACTCATTCTCAGCATCTCTCCCCGTATCTGACAGTCTCACTCATTATCAGCATCTCTCCCCGTATCTGACAGTCTCACTCATTCTCAGCATCTCTCCCCGTATATCACAGTCTCATTCATTCTCAGCATCTCTCCGCGTATCTGACAGTCTCACTCATTCCCAGCATCTCTCCCCGTATCTGACAGTCTCACTCATTCTCAGCATCTCTCCCCGTATCTGACAGTCTCACTCATTCTCAGCATCTCTCCCCATATCTGACAGTCTCACTCATTATCAGCATCTCTCCCCGTATCTGACAGTCTCACTCATTCCCAGCATCTCTCCCCGTATCCGACAGTCTCACTTATTCCCAGCATCTCTCCCCGTATCCACCAGTCTCACTCATTCTCAGCATCTCTCCCCGTATCCGACAGTCTCACTCATTCTCAGCATCTCTCCCTGTATCTGACAGTCTCACTCATTCTCAGCATCTCTCCTCGTATATCACAGTCTCACTCATTCTCAGCATCTCTCCGCGTATCTGACAGTCTCACTCATTCCCAGCATCTCTCCCCGTATCCGACAGTCTCACTTATTCCCAGCATCTCTCCCCGTATCCACCAGTCTCACTCATTCTTAGCATCTCCCCTCGTATCCAACAGTCTCACTCATTCTCAGCATCTCTCCCCGTATCTGACAGTCTCTCATTCCCAGCATCTCTCCCCTTTTCTGACAGTCTCACTCATTCTCAGCGTCTCTCCCCGTATCTGACAGTCTCACTCATTCTCAGCGTCTCTCCCCGTATCCAACAGTCTCACTCATTCCCAGCATCTCTCCCCGTATCTGACAGTCTCACTCATTCCCAGCATCTCTCCCCGTATCTGACAGTCTCACTCATTCTCACCATCTTTCCCCGTATCTGACAGTCTCACTCATTCTCAGCATCTCTCCCCGTATCTGACAGTCTCACTCATTCTCACCATCTCTCCCCATATCTGACAGTCTCACTCATTCTCAGAATATCTCCCCGTATATGACAGTCTCACTCATTCTCACCATCTCTCCCCATATCTGACAGTCTCACTCATTCTCAGAATATCTCCCCGTATCTGACAGTCTCACTCATTCAAAGCATCTCTTCCCGTATCTGACAGTGTCACTCATTCTCAGCATCTCTACCGTATCCGACAGTCTCACTCATTCTCAGCAACTCTCCCCGTATCTGACAGTCTCACTCATTCTCAGCATCTCTCCCCATATCTGACAGTCTCACTCATTCTCAGCGTCTGTCCCCGTATCTGACAATCTCACTCATTCTCAGAATATCTCCCCGTATCTGACAGTGTCACTCATTCCCAGCATCTCTCCCGTATCCGACAGTCTCACTCATTCTCAGCGTCTGTCCCCGTATCCGACAGTCTCAGTCATTCTCAGTATCTCTCCCCATATCTGACACTCACTCATTCTCAGCATATCTCCCCGTATCCGACAATCTCACTCATTCTCAGCAACTCTCCCTGTATCTGACAGTCTCACTCATTCTCAGCATCTCTCCCCATATCTGACAGTCTCACTCATTCTCAGCGTCTCTCCCCGTATCCAACAGTCTAATTCATTACCAGCATCTCTCCCCGTATCTGACAGTCTCACTCATTCTCACCATCTCTCCCCATATCTGATAGTCTCACTCATTCTCAGCGTCTCTCCCCGTATCTGACAGTCTCTCTCATTCTCAGCATCTCTCCCCGTATCTGATAGTCTCACTCATTCTCAGAATATCTCCCCGTATCTGACAGTGTCACTCATTCTCAGCATCTCTCCCGTATCCGACAGTCTCACTCATTCTCAGCGTCTCTCCCCGTATCCGACAGTCTCACTCATTCTCAGTATCTCTCCCCATATCTGACACTCACTCATTCTCAGCATCTCTCCCCGTATATGACAGTCTCACTCATTCTCAGCATCTCTCCCCGTATCTGACAGTCTCACTCAATCTCAGCCTCTCTCCCCGTATCTGACAGTCTCACTCATTCTCAGCATCTCTCCCCGTATCTGACAGTCTCACTCATTCTCAGCCTCTCTCCCCGTATCTGACAGTCTCACTCATTCTCAGCCTCTCTCCCCGTATCTGAAGTCTCACTCATTCTCAGCATCTCTCCCCGTATCTGACAGTCTCACTCATTCTCAGACTCTCTCCCCGTATCTGAGTCTCACTCATTCTCAGCATCTCTCCCCGTATCTGACAGTCTCACTCACTCCTAGCATCTCTCCCCGTATCTGACAGTCTCACTCATTCTCAGCATCTCTCCCCGTATCTGACAGTCTCACTCATTCTCAGCATCTCTCCCCGTATCTGACAGTCTCACTCATTCAAAGCATCTCTCCCCGTATCTGACAGTCTCACTCATTCCCAGCCTCTCTCCCCGTATCTGACAGTCTCACTCATTCTCAGCATCTCTCCCCGTATCTGACAGTATCACTTATTCTCAGCCTCTCTCCCCGTATCTGACAGTCTCTCTCATTTCCAGCATCTCTCCCCGTATCTGACAGTCTCACTCATTCTCAGCATCTCTCCCCGTATCCGACAGTCTCACTCATTCTCAGCCTCTCTCCCCGTATCTGACAGCCTCACTCATTCCCAGCATCTCTCCCCGTATCTGACAGTCTCACTCATTCTCAGCCTCTCTCCCCGTATCTGACAGTCTCACTCATTCTCAGCATCTCTCCCCGTATCTGACAGTCTCACTCATTCCCAGCATCTCTCCCCGTATCTGACAGTCTCACTCATTCTCAGCATCTCTCCCCGTATCTGACAGTCTCACTCATTCCCAGCATCTCTCCCTGTATCTGACAGTCTCACTCATTCTCAGCGTCTCTCCCCGTATCCGATAGTCTCACTCATTCTCAGCGTCCCTTCCCGTATACGAGTCTCACTCATTCTCAGCATCTCTCCCCGTATCTGACAGTCTCACTCATTCTCAGCCTCTCTCCCCGTATCTAACAGTCTCACTCATTCTCAGCATCTCTCCCCGTATCCGACAGTCTCACTCATTCCCAGCATCTCTCCCGTATCTGACAGTCTCACTCATTCCCAGCATCTCTCCCCGTATCTGACAGTCTCACTCATTTTCAGCATCTCCCCATATCTGACAGTCTCACTCATTCTCAGCGTCTCTCCCCGTATCTGACTGTCTCACTCATTCTCAGCATCTCTCCCCGTATCTGACATTCTCACTCATTCTCAGCATCTCTCCCCGTATCTAACAGTCTCACTCATTCCCAGCATCTCTCCCCGTATCTAACAGTCTCACTCATTCTCAGCATCTCTCCCCGTATCCGACAGTCTCACTCATTCTCAGCATCTCCCCATATCTGACAGTCTCACTCATTCTCAGCATCTCTCCCCGTATCCGACAGTCTCACTCATTCTCAGCTTCTCTCCCCGTATCTGACAGTCTCACTCATTCTCAGCTTCTCTCCCCTTATCCGACAATCTCACTCATTCTCAGCATCTCTCCTCGTATCTGACAGTCTCACTCATTCTCAGCATCTCTCCCCGTATCCGACAGTCTCACTCATTCTCAGCATCTCTCCCCATATCCAACAGTCTCACTCATTCTCAGCATCTCTCCTCGTATCTGACAGTCTCACTCATTCTCAGCGTCTCTCCCAGTATCCGACAGTCTCACTCATTCTCAGCTTCTCTCCCAGTATCCGACAGTCTCACTCATTCTCAGCATCTCTCCCCGTATCTGACAGTCTCACTCATTATCAGCATCTCTACCCGTATCTGACAGTCTCACTCATTCTCACCATTTCTATCTGTATCCAACTGTCTCACTCATTCCCAGCATCTCTCCCCGTATCTGACAGTCTCACTCATTCTCAGCATCTCCCCATATCTGACAGTCTCACTCATTCTCAGCATCTCTCCCCGTATCCGACAGTCTCACTCATACTCAGCATCTCCCCATATCTGACAGTCTCACTCATTCTCAGCATCTCTCCCCGTATCCGACAGTCTCACTCATTCTCAGCTTCTCTCCCCATATCTGACAGTCTCACTCATTCTCAGCATCTCTCACCGTATCCAACATTCTCACTCATTCTCAGCATCTCTCCTCGTATCTGACAGTCTCACTCATTCTCAGCCTCTCTCCCCTTATCTGACAGTCTCACTCATTCTCAGCATCTCTCCCCGTATCTGACAGTCTCACTCATTCTCAGCATCTCTCCCCGTATCTGACAGTCTCACTCATTCTCAGCCTCCCTCCCCTTATCTGACAGTCTCACTCATTCTCAGCATCTCTCCCCGTATCTGACAGTCTCACTCATTCCCAGCATCTCTCCCCGTATCTGACAGTCTCACTCATTCTCAGCATCTCTCCCCGTATCTGACAGTCTCACTCATTCCCAGCATCTCTCCCCGTATCTGACAGTCTCACTCATTCTCAGCGTCTCTCCCGGTATCCGACAGTCTCACTCATTCTCAGCGTCTCTTCCCGTATACGAGTCTCACTCATTCTCAGCATCTCTCCCCGTATCTGACAGTCTCACTCATTCTCAGCCTCTCTCCCCGTATCTAACAGTCTCACTCATTCTCAGCATCTCTCCCCGTATCCGACAGTCTCACTCATTCCCAGCATCTCTCCCGTATCTGACAGTCTCACTCATTCCCAGCATCTCTCCCCGTATCTGACAGTCTCACTCATTTTCAGCATCTCCCCATATCTGACAGTCTCACTCATTCTCAGCGTCTCTCCCCGTATCTGACAGTCTCACTCATTCTCAGCATCTCTCCCCGTATCTGACAGTCTCACTCATTCTCAGCATCTCTCCCCGTATCTAACAGTCTCACTCATTCCCAGCATCTCTCCCCGTATCTAACAGTCTCACTCATTCTCAGCATCTCTCCCCGTATCCGACAGTCTCACTCATTCTCAGCATCTCCCCATATCTGACAGTCTCACTCATTCTCAGCATCTCTCCCCGTATCCGACAGTCTCACTCATTCTCAGCTTCTCTCCCCGTATCTGACAGTCTCACTCATTCTCAGCTTCTCTCCCCTTATCCGACAGTCTCACTCATTCTCAGCATCTCTCCTCGTATCTGACAGTCTCACTCATTCTCAGCATCTCTCCCCGTATCCGACAGTCTCACTCATTCTCAGCATCTCTCCCCACATCCAACAGTCTCACTCATTCTCAGCATCTCTCCTCGTATCTGACAGTCTCACTCATTCTCAGCGTCTCTCCCAGTATCCGACAGTCTCACTCATTCTCAGCTTCTCTCCCAGTATCCGACAGTCTCACTCATTCTCAGCATCTCTCCCCGTATCTGACAGTCTCACTCATTATCAGCATCTCTACCCGTATCTGACAGTCTCACTCATTCTCACCATTTCTCTCTGTATCCAACTGTCTCACTCATTCCCAACATCTCTCCCCGTATCTGACAGTCTCACTCATTCTCAGCATCTCCCCATATCTGACAGTCTCACTCATTCTCAGCATCTCTCCCCGTATCCGACAGTCTCACTCATTCTCAGCATCTCCCCATATCTGACAGTCTCACTCATTCTCAGCATCTCTCCCCGTATCCGACAGTCTCACTCATTCTCAGCTTCTCTCCCCATATCTGACAGTCTCACTCATTCTCAGCATCTCTCACCGTATCCAACATTCTCACTCATTCTCAGCATCTCTCCTCGTATCCGACAGTCTCACTCATTCTCAGCTTCTCTCCCCGTATCTGACAGTCACACTCATTCCCAGGTTCTCTCCCTGTATCCGACAGTCTCACTCATTCTCAGCATCTCTCCCCGTATCTGACAGTCTCACTCATTCTCAGCATCTCTCCCCGTATCCGACAGTCTCACTCATTCTCAGCCTCTCTCCCCGTATCTGACAGCCTCACTCATTCCCAGCATCTCTCCCCGTATCTGACAGTCTCACTCATTCTCAGCCTCTCTCCCCGTATCTGACAGTCTCACTCATTCTCAGCATCTCTCCCCGTATCTGACAGTCTCACTCATTCCCAGCATCTCTCCCCGTATCTGACAGTCTCACTCATTCTCAGCATCTCTCCCCGTATCTGACAGTCTCACTCATTCCCAGCATCTCTCCCCGTATCTGACAGTCTCACTCATTCTCAGCGTCTCTCCCCGTATCCGATAGTCTCACTCATTCTCAGCGTCTCTTCCCGTATACGAGTCTCACTCATTCTCAGCATCTCTCCCCGTATCTGACAGTCTCACTCATTCTCAGCCTCTCTCCCCGTATCTAACAGTCTCACTCATTCTCAGCATCTCTCCCCGTATCCGACAGTCTCACTCATTCCCAGCATCTCTCCCGTATCTGACAGTCTCACTCATTCCCAGCATCTCTCCCCGTATCTGACAGTCTCACTCATTTTCAGCATCTCCCCATATCTGACAGTCTCACTCATTCTCAGCGTCTCTCCCCGTATCTGACAGTCTCACTCATTCTCAGCATCTCTCCCCGTATCTGACATTCTCACTCATTCTCAGCATCTCTCCCCGTATCTAACAGTCTCACTCATTCCCAGCATCTCTCCCCGTATCTAACAGTCTCACTCATTCTCAGCATCTCTCCCCGTATCCGACAGTCTCACTCATTCTCAGCATCTCCCCATATCTGACAGTCTCACTCATTCTCAGCATCTCTCCCCGTATCCGACAGTCTCACTCATTCTCAGCTTCTCTCCCCGTATCTGACAGTCTCACTCATTCTCAGCTTCTCTCCCCTTATCCGACAATCTCACTCATTCTCAGCATCTCTCCTCGTATCTGACAGTCTCACTCATTCTCAGCATCTCTCCCCGTATCCGACAGTCTCACTCATTCTCAGCATCTCTCCCCATATCCAACAGTCTCACTCATTCTCAGCATCTCTCCTCGTATCTGACAGTCTCACTCATTCTCAGCGTCTCTCCCAGTATCCGACAGTCTCACTCATTCTCAGCTTCTCTCCCAGTATCCGACAGTCTCACTCATTCTCAGCATCTCTCCCCGTATCTGACAGTCTCACTCATTATCAGCATCTCTACCCGTATCTGACAGTCTCACTCATTCTCACCATTTCTATCTGTATCCAACTGTCTCACTCATTCCCAGCATCTCTCCCCGTATCTGACAGTCTCACTCATTCTCAGCATCTCCCCATATCTGACAGTCTCACTCATTCTCAGCATCTCTCCCCGTATCCGACAGTCTCACTCATTCTCAGCATCTCCCCATATCTGACAGTCTCACTCATTCTCAGCATCTCTCCCCGTATCCGACAGTCTCACTCATTCTCAGCTTCTCTCCCCATATCTGACAGTCTCACTCATTCTCAGCATCTCTCACCGTATCCAACATTCTCACTCATTCTCAGCATCTCTCCTCGTATCTGACAGTCTCACTCATTCTCAGCCTCTCTCCCCTTATCTGACAGTCTCACTCATTCTCAGCATCTCTCCCCGTATCTGACAGTCTCACTCATTCTCAGCATCTCTCCCCGTATCTGACAGTCTCACTCATTCTCAGCCTCTCTCCCCTTATCTGACAGTCTCACTCATTCTCAGCATCTCTCCCCGTATCTGACAGTCTCACTCATTCCCAGCATCTCTCCCCGTATCTGACAGTCTCACTCATTCTCAGCATCTCTCCCCGTATCTGACAGTCTCACTCATTCCCAGCATCTCTCCCCGTATCTGACAGTCTCACTCATTCTCAGCGTCTCTCCCGGTATCCGACAGTCTCACTCATTCTCAGCGTCTCTTCCCGTATACGAGTCTCACTCATTCTCAGCATCTCTCCCCGTATCTGACAGTCTCACTCATTCTCAGCCTCTCTCCCCGTATCCGACAGTCTCACTCATTCTCAGCATCTCTCCCCGTATCCGACAGTCTCACTCATTCCCAGCATCTCTCCCGTATCTGACAGTCTCACTCATTCCCAGCATCTCTCCCCGTATCTGACAGTCTCACTCATTTTCAGCATCTCCCCATATCTGACAGTCTCACTCATTCTCAGCGTCTCTCCCCGTATCTGACAGTCTCACTCATTCTCAGCATCTCTCCCCGTATCTGACAGTCTCACTCATTCTCAGCATCTCTCCCCGTATCTAACAGTCTCACTCATTCCCAGTATCTCTCCCCGTATCTAACAGTCTCACTCATTCTCAGCATCTCTCCCCGTATCCGACAGTCTCACTCATTCTCAGCATCTCCCCATATCTGACAGTCTCACTCATTCTCAGCATCTCTCCCCGTATCCGACAGTCTCACTCATTCTCAGCTTCTCTCCCCGTATCTGACAGTCTCACTCATTCTCAGCTTCTCTCCCCTTATCCGACAGTCTCACTCATTCTCAGCATCTCTCCTCGTATCTGACAGTCTCACTCATTCTCAGCATCTCTCCCCGTATCCGACAGTCTCACTCATTCTCAGCATCTCTCCCCATATCCAACAGTCTCACTCATTCTCAGCATCTCTCCTCGTATCTGAAAGTCTCACTCATTCTCAGCGTCTCTCCCAGTATCCGACAGTCTCACTCATTCTCAGCTTCTCTCCCAGTATCCGACAGTCTCACTCATTCTCAGCATCTCTCCCCGTATCTGACAGTCTCACTCATTATCAGCATCTCTACCCGTATCTGACAGTCTCACTCATTCTCACCATTTCTCTCTGTATCCAACTGTCTCACTCATTCCCAGCATCTCTCCCCGTATCTGACAGTCTCACTCATTCTCAGCATCTCCCCATATCTGACAGTCTCACTCATTCTCAGCATCTCTCCCCGTATCCGACAGTCTCACTCATTCTCAGCATCTCCCCATATTTGACAGTCTCACTCATTCTCAGCATCTCTCCCCGTATCCGACAGTCTCACTCATTCTCAGCTTCTCTCCCCATATCTGACAGTCTCACTCATTCTCAGCATCTCTCACCGTATCCAACATTCTCACTCATTCTCAGCATCTCTCCTCGTATCCGACAGTCTCACTCATTCTCAGCTTCTCTCCCCGTATCTGACAGTCACACTCATTCCCAGCTTCTCTCCCTGTATCCGACAGTCTCACTCATTCTCAGCATCTCTCCCCGTATCTGACAGTCTCACTCATTCTCAGCATCTCTCCCCGTATCTGACAGTCTCACTCATTCCCAGCATTTCTCCCCGTATCTGACAGTCTCACTCACTCCCAGCATCTCTCCCCGTATATGACAGTCTCACTCATTCCCAGCATCTCTCCCCGTATCTGACAGTCTCACTCATTCCCAGCATCTCTCCCCGTATCTGACAGTCTCACTCACTCCCAGCATCTCTCCCCGTATCTGACAATCTCACTCATTCTCAGCATCTCTCCCCGTATCCGACAGTCTCACTCATTCCCAGCATCTCTCCCCGTATCTGACAGTCTCACTCATTATCAGCATCTCTCCCCGTATCTGACAGTCTCACTCATTCTCACCATTTCTCTCTGTATCCAACTGTCTCACTCATTCTCAGCATCTCTCCTCGTATCTGACAGTCTCACTCATTCTCAGCGTCTCTCCCCGTATCCGACAGTCTCACTCATTCTCAGCTTCTCTCCTCGTATCTGACAGTCTCACTCATTCTCAGCATCTCTCCCCGTATCTGACAGTCTCACTTATTCTCAGCATCTCTCCCCGTATCTAACAGTCTCACTCATTCCCAGCATCTCTCCCCGTATCTGACAGTCTCACTCATTCTCAGCATCTCTCCCCGTATCCGACAGTCTCACTCATTCTCAGCATCTCCCCATATCTGACAGTCTCACTCATTCTCAGCATCTCTCCCCGTATCCGACAGTCTCACTCATTCTCAGCTTCTCTCCCCGTATCTGACAGTGTCACTCATTCTCAGCATCTCTCCACGTATCTGACAGTCTCACTCATTATCAGCATCTCTCCCCGTATCTGACAGTCTCACTCATTCTCAGCATCTCTCCCCGTATATCACAGTCTCATTCATTCTCAGCATCTCTCCGCGTATCTGACAGTCTCACTCATTCCCAGCATCTCTCCCCGTATATCACAGTCTCACTCATTCTCAGCATCTCTCCCCGTATCTGACAGTCTCACTCATTATCAGCATCTCTCCCCGTATCTGACAGTCTCTCTCATTCTCAGCATCTCTCCTCGTATATCACAGTCTCACTCATTCTCAGCATCTCTCCGCGTATCTGACAGTCTCACTCATTCCCAGCATCTCTCCCCGTATCCGACAGTCTCACTCATTCCCAGCATCTCTCCCGTATCCACCAGTCTCACTCATTCTCAGCATCTCTCCCCGTATCCGACAGTCTCACTCATTCTCTGCATCTCTCCCTGTATCTGACAGTCTCACTCATTCTCAGCATCTCTCCCCGTATCTGACAGTCTCACTCATTCTCAGCATCTCCCCTCGTATCCAACAGTCTCACTCATTCTCAGCATCTCTCCCCGTATGTGACAGTCTCTCATTCCCAGCATCTCTCCCCTTTTCTGACAGTCTCACTCATTCTCAGCGTCTCTCCCCGTATCTGACAGTCTCACTCATTCTCAGCGTCTCTCCCCGTATCCAACAGTCTCACTCATTCCCAGCATCTCTCCCCGTATCTGACAGTCTCACTCATTCCCAGCATTTCTCCCCGTATCTGACAGTCTCACTCATTCTCACCATCTCTCCCCATATCTGACAGTCTCACTCATTCTCACCATCTCTCCCCATATCTGACAGTCTCACTCATTCTCAGAATATCTCCCCGTATCTGACAGTCTCACTCATTCTCACCATCTCTCCCCATATCTGACAGCCTCACTCATTCTCAGCGTCTCTCCCCGTATCCAACAGTCTCACTCATTCCCAGCATCTCTCCCCGTATCTGACAGTCTCACTCATTCTCACCATCTCTCCCCATATCTGATAGTCTCACTCATTCTCAGCGTCTCTCCCCGTATCTGACAGTCTCTCTCATTCTCAGCATCTCTCCCCGTATCTGATAGTCTCACTCATTCTCAGAATATCTCCCCGTATCTGACAGTGTCACTCATTCTCAGCATCTCTCCCGTATCCGACAGTCTCACTCATTCTCAGCGTCTCTCCCCGTATCCGACAGTCTCACTCATTCTCAGTATCTCTCCCCGTATCCGACAGTCTCACTCATTCTCAGCTTCTCTCCCCGTATCTGACAGTGTCACTCATTCTCAGCATCTCTCCACGTATCCAACAGTCTCACTCATTCTCAGCATCTCTCCTCGTATCTGACAGTCTCACTCATTATCAGCATCTCTCCCCGTATCTGACAGTCTCACTCATTCTCAGCATCTCTCCCCGTATATCACAGTCTCATTCATTCTCAGCATCTCTCCGCGTATCTGACAGTCTCACTCATTCCCAGCATCTCTCCCCGTATATCACAGTCTCACTCATTCTCAGCATCTCTCCCCGTATCTGACAGTCTCACTCATTATCAGCATCTCTCCCCGTATCTGACAGTCTCTCTCATTCTCAGCATCTCTCCTCGTATATCACAGTCTCACTCATTCTCAGCATCTCTCCGCGTATCTGACAGTCTCACTCATTCCCAGCATCTCTCCCCGTATCCGACAGTCTCACTCATTCCCAGCATCTCTCCCCGTATCCACCAGTCTCACTCATTCTCAGCATCTCTCCCCGTATCCGACAGTCTCACTCATTCTCAGCATCTCTCCCTGTATCTGACAGTCTCACTCATTCTCAGCATCTCTCCCCGTATCTGACAGTCTCACTCATTCTCAGCATCTCCCCTCGTATCCAACAGTCTCACTCATTCTCAGCATCTCTCCCCGTATGTGACAGTCTCTCATTCCCAGCATCTCTCCCCTTTTCTGACAGTCTCACTCATTCTCAGCGTCTCTCCCCGTATCTGACAGTCTCACTCATTCTCAGCGTCTCTCCCCGTATCCAACAGTCTCACTCATTCCCAGCATCTCTCCCCGTATCTGACAGTCTCACTCATTCCCAGCATTTCTCCCCGTATCTGACAGTCTCACTCATTCTCACCATCTCTCCCCATATCTGACAGTCTCACTCATTCTCACCATCTCTCCCCATATCTGACAGTCTCACTCATTCTCAGAATATCTCCCCGTATCTGACAGTCTCACTCATTCTCACCATCTCTCCCCATATCTGACAGCCTCACTCATTCTCAGCGTCTCTCCCCGTATCCAACAGTCTCACTCATTCCCAGCATCTCTCCCCGTATCTGACAGTCTCACTCATTCTCACCATCTCTCCCCATATCTGATAGTCTCACTCATTCTCAGCGTCTCTCCCCGTATCTGACAGTCTCTCTCATTCTCAGCATCTCTCCCCGTATCTGATAGTCTCACTCATTCTCAGAATATCTCCCCGTATCTGACAGTGTCACTCATTCTCAGCATCTCTCCCGTATCCGACAGTCTCACTCATTCTCAGCGTCTCTCCCCGTATCCGACAGTCTCACTCAATCTCAGTATCTCTCCCCATATCTGACACTCACTCATTCTCAGCATCTCTCCCCGTATATGACAGTCTCACTCATTCTCAGCATCTCTCCCCGTATCTGACAGTCTCACTCAATCTCAGCCTCTCTCCCCGTATCTGACAGTCTCACTCATTCTCAGCATCTCTCCCCGTATCTGACAGTCTCACTCATTCTCAGCCTCTCTCCCCGTATCTGACAGTCTCACTCATTCTCAGCCTCTCTCCCCGTATCTGACAGTCTCACTCATTCTCAGCATCTCTCCCCGTATCTGACAGTCTCACTCATTCTCAGACTCTCTCCCCGTATCTGAGTCTCACTCATTCTCAGCATCTCTCCCCGTATCTGACAGTCTCACTCATTCTCAGACTCTCTCCCCGTATCTGAGTCTCACTCATTCTCAGCATCTCTCCCCGTATCTGACAGTCTCACTCATTCAAAGCATCTCTCCCCGTATCTGACAGTCTCACTCATTCCCAGCCTCTCTCCCCGTATCTGACAGTCTCACTCATTCTCAGCATCTCTCCCCGTATCTGACAGTATCACTTATTCTCAGCCTCTCTCCCCGTATCTGACAGTCTCTCTCATTTCCAGCATCTCTCCCCGTATCTGACAGTCTCACTCATTCTCAGCATCTCTCCCCGTATCTGACAGTCTCACTCATTCTCAGCCTCTCTCCCCGTATCTGACAGCCTCACTCATTCCCAGCATCTCTCCCCGTATCTGACAGTCTCACTCATTCTCAGCCTCTCTCCCCGTATCTGACAGTCTCACTCATTCTCAGCATCTCTCCCCGTATCTGACAGTCTCACTCATTCCCAGCATCTCTCCCCGTATCTGACAGTCTCACTCATTCTCAGCATCTCTCCCCGTATCTGACAGTCTCACTCATTCCCAGCATCTCTCCCCGTATCTGACAGTCTCACTCATTCTCAGCGTCTCTCCCCGTATCCGATAGTCTCACTCATTCTCAGCGTCTCTTCCCGTATACGAGTCTCACTCATTCTCAGCATCTCTCCCCGTATCTGACAGTCTCACTCATTCTCAGCCTCTCCCCCCGTATCCGACAGTCTCACTCATTCCCAGCATCTCTCCCGTATCTGACAGTCTCACTCATTCCCAGCATCTCTCCCCGTATCTGACAGTCTCACTCATTTTCAGCATCTCCCCATATCTGACAGTCTCACTCATTCTCAGCGTCTCTCCCCGTATCTGACAGTCTCACTCATTCTCAGCATCTCTCCCCGTATCTGACAGTCTCACTCATTCTCAGCATCTCTCCCCGTATCTAACAGTCTCACTCATTCCCAGCATCTCTCCCCGTATCTAACAGTCTCACTCATTCTCAGCATCTCTCCCCGTATCCGACAGTCTCACTCATTCTCAGCATCTCCCCATATCTGACAGTCTCACTCATTCTCAGCATCTCTCCCCGTATCCGACAGTCTCACTCATTCTCAGCTTCTCTCCCCGTATCTGACAGTCTCACTCATTCTCAGCTTCTCTCCCCTTATCCGACAGTCTCACTCATTCTCAGCATCTCTCCTCGTATCTGACAGTCTCACTCATTCTCAGCATCTCTCCCCGTATCCGACAGTCTCACTCATTCTCAGCATCTCTCCCCATATCCAACAGTCTCACTCATTCTCAGCATCTCTCCTCGTATCTGACAGTCTCACTCATTCTCAGCGTCTCTCCCAGTATCCGACAGTCTCACTCATTCTCAGCTTCTCTCCCAGTATCCGACAGTCTCACTCATTCTCAGCATCTCTCCCCGTATCTGACAGTCTCACTCATTATCAGCATCTCTACCCGTATCTGACAGTCTCACTCATTCTCACCATTTCTCTCTGTATCCAACTGTCTCACTCATTCCCAGCATCTCTCCCCGTATCTGACAGTCTCACTCATTCTCAGCATCTCCCCATATCTGACAGTCTCACTCATTCTCAGCATCTCTCCCCGTATCCGACAGTCTCACTCATTCTCAGCATCTCCCCATATCTGACAGTCTCACTCATTCTCAGCATCACTCCCCGTATCCGACAGTCTCACTCATTCTCAGCTTCTCTCCCCATATCTGACAGTCTCACTCATTCTCAGCATCTCTCACCGTATCCAACATTCTCACTCATTCTCAGCATCTCTCCTCGTATCCGACAGTCTCACTCATTCTCAGCTTCTCTCCCCGTATCTGACAGTCACACTCATTCCCAGCTTCTCTCCCTGTATCCGACAGTCTCACTCATTCTCAGCATCTCTCCCCGTATCTGACAGTCTCACTCATTCTCAGCATCTCTCCCCGTATCTGACAGTCTCACTCATTCCCAGCATCTCTCCCCGTATCTGACAGTCTCACTCATTCTCAGCATCTCTCCCCGTATCTGACAGTCTCACTCATTCCCAGCATCTCTCCTCGTATCTGACAGTCTCACTCATTCCCAGCATCTCTCCCCGTATCTGACAGTCTCACTCACTCCCAGCATCTCTCCCCGTATCTGACAATCTCACTCATTCTCAGCATCTCTCCCCGTATCCGACAGTCTCACTCATTCCCAGCATCTCTCCCCGTATCTGACAGTCTCACTCATTCCCAGCTTCTCTCCCTGTATCTGATAGTCTCACTCATTATCAGCATCTCTCCCCGTATCTGACAGTCTCACTCATTCTCACCATTTCTCTCTGTATCCAACTGTCTCACTCATTCTCAGCTTCTCTCCTCGTATCTGACAGTCTCACTCATTCTCAGCATCTCTCCCCATATCTGACAGTCTCACTTATTCTCAGCATCTCTCCCCGTATCTAACAGTCTCACTCATTCCCAGCATCTCTCCCCGTATCTGACAGTCTCACTCATTCTCAGCATCTCTCCCCGTATCCGACAGTCTCACTCATTCTCAGCATCTCCCCATATCTGACAGTCTCACTCATTCTCAGCATCTCTCCCCGTATCCGACAGTCTCACTCATTCTCAGCTTCTCTCCCCGTATCTGACAGTGTCACTCATTCTCAGCATCTCTCCCCGTATCCAACAGTCTCACTCATTCTCAGCATCTCTCCTCGTATCTGACAGTCTCACTCATTATCAGCATCTCTCCCCGTATCTGACAGTCTCACTCATTCTCAGCATCTCTCCCCGTATATCACAGTCTCATTCATTCTCAGCATCTCTCCGCGTATCTGACAGTCTCACTCATTCCCAGCATCTCTCCCCGTATATCACAGTCTCACTCATTCTCAGCATCTCTCCCCGTATCTGACAGTCTCACTCATTATCAGCATCTCTCCCCGTATCTGACAGTCTCTCTCATTCTCAGCATCTCTCCTCGTATATCACAGTCTCACTCATTCTCAGCATCTCTCCGCGTATCTGACAGTCTCACTCATTCCCAGCATCTCTCCCCGTATCCGACAGTCTCACTCATTCCCAGCATCTCTCCCCGTATCCACCAGTCTCACTCATTCTCATCATCTCTCCCCGTATCCGACAGTCTCACTCATTCTCAGCATCTCTCCCTGTATCTGACAGTCTCACTCATACTCAGCATCTCTCCCCGTATCTGACAGTCTCACTCATTCTCAGCATCTCCCCTCGTATCCAACAGTCTCACTCATTCTCAGCATCTCTCCCCGTATGTGACAGTCTCTCATTCCCAGCATCTCTCCCCTTTTCTGACAGTCTCACTCATTCTCAGCGTCTCTCCCCGTATCTGACAGTCTCACTCATTCTCAGCGTCTCTCCCCGTATCCAACAGTCTCACTCATTCCCAGCATCTCTCCCCGTATCTGACAGTCTCACTCATTCCCAGCATCTCTCCCCGTATCTGACAGTCTCACTCATTCTCACCATCTCTCCCCATATCTGACAGTCTCACTCATTCTCACCATCTCTCCCCATATCTGACAGTCTCACTCATTCTCAGAATATCTCCCCGTATCTGACAGTCTCACTCATTCAAAGCATCTCTTCCCGTATCTGACAGTGTCACTCATTCTCAGCATCTCTACCGTATCCGACAGTCTCACTCATTCTCAGCAACTCTCCCCGTATCTGACAGTCTCACTCATTCTCAGCATCTCTCCCCATATCTGACAGTCTCACTCATTCTCAGCGTCTCTCCCCGTATCTGACAATCTCACTCATTCTCAGAATATCTCCCCGTATCTGACAGTGTCACTCATTCTCAGCATCTCTCCCGTATCCGACAGTCTCACTCATTCTCAGCGTCTGTCCCCGTATCCGACAGTCTCACTCATTCTCAGCATCTCTCCCCATATCTGACACTCACTCATTCTCAGCATATCTCCCCGTATCCGACAATCTCACTCATTCTAAGCAACTCTCCCCGTATCTGACAGTCTCACTCATTCTCAGCATCTCTCCCCATATCTGACAGCCTCACTCATTCTCAGCGTCTCTCCCCGTATCCAACAGTCTCACTCATTCCCAGCATCTCTCCCCGTATCTGACAGTTTCACTCATTCTCAGCATCTCTCCCCGTATCTGATAGTCTCACTCATTCTCAGAATATCTCCCCGTATCTGACAGTGTCACTCATTCTCAGCATCTCTCCCCGTATCTGACAGTCTCACTCATTCTCAGCATCTCTCCCCGTATCTGACAGTCTCACTCATTTTCAGCATCTCCCCATATCTGACAGTCTCACTCATTCTCAGCGTCTCTCCCCGTATCTGACAGTCTCACTCATTCTCAGCATCTCTCACCGTATCTGACAGTCTCACTCATTCTCAGCATCTCTCCCCGTATCTAACAGTCTCGCTCATTCCAAGCATCTCTCCCCGTATCTAACAGTCTCACTCATTCTCAGCATCTCTCCCCGTATCCGACAGTCTCACTCATTCTCAGCATCTCCCCATATCTGACAGTCTCACTCATTCTCAGCATCTCTCCCCGTATCCGACAGTCTCACTCATTCTCAGCTTCTCTCCCCGTATCTGACAGTCTCACTCATTCTCAGCTTCTCTCCCCTTATCCGACAGTCTCACTCATTCTCAGCATCTCTCCTCGTATCTGACAGTCTCACTCATTCTCAGCATCTCTCCCCGTATCCGACAGTCTCACTCATTCTCAGCATCTCTCCCCATATCCAACAGTCTCACTCATTCTCAGCATCTCTCCTCGTATCTGACAGTCTCACTCATTCTCAGCGTCTCTCCCAGTATCCGACAGTCTCACTCATTCTCAGCTTCTCTCCCAGTATCCGACAGTCTCACTCATTCTCAGCATCTCTCCCCGTATCTGACAGTCTCACTCATTATCAGCATCTCTACCCGTATCTGACAGTCTCACTCATTCTCACCATTTCTCTCTGTATCCAACTGTCTCATTCATTCCCAGCATCTCTCCCCGTATCTGACAGTCTCACTCATTCTCAGCATCTCCCCATATCTGACAGTCTCACTCATTCTCAGCATCTCTCCCCGTATCCGACAGTCTCACTCATTCTCAGCATCTCCCCATATCTGACAGTCTCACTCATTCTCAGCATCTCTCCCCGTATCCGACAGTCTCACTCATTCTCAGCTTCTCTCCCCATATCTGACAGTCTCACTCATTCTCAGCATCTCTCACCGTATCCAACATTCTCACTCATTCTCAGCCTCTCTCCCCTTATCTGACAGTCTCACTCATTCTCAGCATCTCTCCCCGTATCTGACAGTCTCACTCATTCCCAGCATCTCTCCCTGTATCTGACAGTCTCACTCATTCTCAGCATCTCTCCCCGTATCTGACAGTCTCACTCATTCCCAGCATCTCTCCCCGTATCTGACAGTCTCACTCATTCCCAGCATCTCTCCCCGTATCTGACAGTCTCACTCATTCTCAGCGTCTCTCCCCGTATCCGAAAGTCTCACTCATTCTCAGCGTCTCTTCCCGTATACGAGTCTCACTCATTCTCAGCATCTCTCCCCGTATCTGACAGTCTCACTCATTCTCAGCCTCTCTCCCCGTATCTAACAGTCTCACTCATTCTCAGCATCTCTCCCCGTATCCGACAGTCTCACTCATTCCCAGCATCTCTCCCGTATCTGACAGTCTCACTCATTCCCAGCATCTCTCCCCGTATCTGACAGTCTCACTCATTTTCAGCATCTCCCCATATCTGACAGTCTCACTCATTCTCAGCGTCTCTCCCCGTATCTGACAGTCTCACTCATTCTCAGCATCTCTCCCCGTATCTGACAGTCTCACTCATTCTCAGCATCTCTCCCCGTATCTGACAGTCTCACTCATTATCAGCATCTCTACCCGTATCTGACAGTCTCACTCATTCCCAGCATCTCTCCCCGTATCTAACAGTCTCACTCATTCTCAGCATCTCTCCCCGTATCCGACAGTCTCACTCATTCTCAGCATCTCCCCATATCTGACAGTCTCACTCATTCTCAGCATCTCTCCCCGTATCCGACAGTCTCACTCATTCTCAGCATCTCTCCTCGTATCTGACAGTCTCACTCATTCTCAGCATCTCTCCCCGTATCCGACAGTCTCACTCATTCTCAGCATCTCTCCCCATATCCAACAGTCTCACTCATTCTCAGCATCTCTCCTCGTATCTGACAGTCTCACTCATTCTCAGCGTCTCTCCCCATATCCAACAGTCTCACTCATTCTCAGCATCTCTCCTCGTATCTGACAGTCTCACTCATTCTCAGCGTCTCTCCCAGTATCCGACAGTCTCACTCATTCTCAGCATCTCTCCCCGTATCTGACAGTCTCACTCATTATCAGCATCTCTACCCGTATCTGACAGTCTCACTCATTCTCACCATTTCTCTCTGTATACAACTGTCTCACTCATTCCCAGCATCTCTCCCCGTATCTGACAGTCTCACTCATTCTCAGCATCTCCCCATATCTGACAGTCTCACTCATTCTCAGCATCTCTCCCCGTATCCGACAGTCTCACTCATTCTCAGCATCTCCCCATATCTGACAGTCTCACTCATTCTCAGCATCTCTCCCCGTATCCGACAGTCTCACTCATTCTCAGCTTCTCTCCCCATATCTGACAGTCTCACTCATTCTCAGCATCTCTCACCGTATCCAACATTCTCACTCATTCTCAGCATCTCTCCTCGTATCTGACAGTCTCACTCATTCTCAGCTTCTCTCCCCGTATCTGACAGTCACACTCATTCCCAGCTTCTCTCCCTGTATCCGACAGTCTCACTCATTCTCAGCATCTCTCCCCGTATCTGACAGTCTCACTCATTCTCAGCATCTCTCCCCGTATCTGACAGTCTCACTCATTCCCAGCATCTCTCCCCGTATCTGACAGTCTCACTCACTCCAAGCATCTCTCCCCGTATCTGACAGTCTCACTCATTCCCAGCATCTCTCCCCGTATCTGACAGTCTCACTCATTCCCAGCATCTCTCCCCGTATCTGACAGTCTCACTCACTCCCAGCATCTCTCCCCGTATCTGACAATCTCACTCATTCTCAACATCTCTCCCCGTATCCGACAGTCTCACTCATTCCCAGCATCTCTCCCCGTATCTGACAGTCTCACTCATTCCCAGCTTCTCTCCCTGTATCTGACAGTCTCACTCATTATCAGCATCTCTCCCCGTATCTGACAGTCTCACTCATTCTCACCATTTCTCTCTGTATCCAACTGTCTCACTCATTCTCAGCATCTCTCCTCGTATCTGACAGTCTCACTCATTCTCAGCGTCTCTCCCCGTATCCGACAGTCTCACTCATTCTCAGCTTCTCTCCTCGTATCCGACAGTCTCACTCATTCTCAGCATCTCTCCCCGTATCTGACAGTCTCACTTATTCTCAGCATCTCTCCCCGTATCTAACAGTCTCACTCATTCCCAGCATCTCTCCCCGTATCTGACAGTCTCACTCATTCTCAGCATCTCTCCCCGTATCCGACAGTCTCACTCATTCTCAGCATCTCCCCATATCTGACAGTCTCACTCATTCTCAGCATCTCTCCCCGTATCCGACAGTCTCACTCATTCTCAGCTTCTCTCCCCGTATCTGACAGTGTCACTCATTCTCAGCATCTCTCCCCGTATCCAACAGTCTCACTCATTCTCAGCATCTCTCCTCGTATCTGACAGTCTCACTCATTCTCAGCATCTCTCCCCGTATCCGACAGTCTCACTCATTCTCAGCATCTTTCCCCGTATCCAACAGTCTCACTCATTCTCAGCATCTCTCCTCGTATTTGACAGTCTCACTCATTCTCAGCGTCTCTCCCAGTATCCGACAGTCTCACTCATTCTCAGCTTCTCTCCCCGTATCTGACAGTCTCACTCATTATCAGCATCTCTCCCCGTATCTGACAGTCTCACTCATTCTCAGCATCTCCCCATATCTGACAGTCTCACTCATTCTCAGCATCTCCCCAAATCTGACAGTCTCACTCATTCTCAGCATCTCTCCTCGTATACAACAGTCTCACTCATTCTCAGCATCTCTCCTCGTATCTGACAGTCTCACTCATTCTCAGCATCTCTCCCCGTATCCGACAGTCTCACTCATTCTCAGCTTCTCTCCCCGTATCTGACAGTCTCACTCATTCCCAGCATCTCTCCCCGTATCTGACAGTCTCACTCATTCCCAGCATCTCTCCCCGTATCTGACAGTCTCACTCACTCCCAGCATCTCTCCCCGTATCTGACAATCTCACTCATTCTCTGCATCTCTCCCCGTATCCGACAGTCTCACTCATTCCCAGCATCTCTACCCGTATCTGACAGTCTCACTCATTCCCAGCTTCTCTCCCTGTATCTGACAGTCTCACTCATTATCAGCATCTCTCCCCGTATCTGACAGTCTCACTCAATCTCACCATTTCTCTCTGTATCCAACTGTCTCACTCATTCTCAGCATCTCTCCTCGTATCTGACAGTCTCACTCATTCTCAGCGTCTCTCCCCGTATCCGACAGTCTCACTCATTCTCAGCTTCTCTCCTCGTATCTGACAGTCTCACTCATTCTCAGCATCTCTCCCCGTATCTGACAGTCTCACTTATTCTCAGCATCTCTCCCCGTATCTAACAGTCTCACTCATTCCCAGCATCTCTCCCCGTATCTGACAGTCTCACTCATTCTCAGCATCTCTCCCCGTATCCGACAGTCTCACTCATTCTCAGCATCTCCCCATATCTGACAGTCTCACTCATTCTCAGCATCTCTCCTCGTATCCGACAGTCTCACTCATTCTCAGCTTCTCTCCCCGTATCTGACAGTGTCACTCATTCTCAGCATCTCTCCCCGTATCCAACAGTCTCACTCATTCTCAGCATCTCTCCTCGTATCTGACAGTTTCACTCATTCTCAGCATCTCTCCCCGTATCCGACAGTCTCACTCATTCTCAGCATCTTTCCCCATATCCAACAGTCTCACTCATTCTCAGCATCTCTCCTCGTATTTGACAGTCTCACTCATTCTCAGCGTCTCTCCCAGTATCCGACAGTCTCACTCATTCTCAGCTTCTCTCCCCGTATCTGACAGTCTCACTCATTATCAGCATCTCTCCCCGTATCTGACAGTCTCACTCATTCTCAGCATCTCCCCATATCTGACAGTCTCACTCATTCTCAGCATCTCCCCAAATCTGACAGTCTCACTCATTCTCAGCATCTCTCCTCGTATCCAACAGTCTCACTCATTCTCAGCATCTCTCCTCGTATCTGACAGTCTCACTCATTCTCAGCATCTCTCCCCGTATCCGACAGTCTCACTCATTCTCAGCTTCTCTCCCCGTATCTGACAGTCTCACTCATTATCAGCATCTCTCCCCGTATCTGACAGTCTCACTCATTCTCACCATTTCTCTCTGTATCCAACTGTCTCACTCATTCCCAGCATCTCTCCCCGTATCTGACAGTCTCACTCATTCTCAGCGTCTCCCCATATCTGACAGTCTCACTCATTCTCAGCATCTCTCCCCGTATCCGACAGTCTCACTCATTCTCAGCATCTCCCCATATCTGACAGTCTCACTCATTCTCAGCATCTCTCCCCGTATCCGACAGTCTCACTCATTCTCAGCTTCTCTCCCCATATCTGACAGTCTCACTCATTCTCAGCATCTCTCCTCGTATCTGACAGTCTCACTCATTCTCAGCATCTCTCCCCGTATCTGACAGTCTCACTCATTCTCAGCGTCTCTCCCCGTATCCGACAGTCTCACTCATTCTCAGCTTCTCTCCCCGTATCTGACAGTCTCACTCATTCTCAGCATCTCTTCCCGTATCTGACAGTCTCACTCATTCTCAGCATCTCTCCCCGTATCTAACAGTCTCACTCATTCCCAGCATCTCTCCCCGTATCTGACAGTCTCACTCATTCTCAGCATCTCTCCCCGTATCCGACAGTCTCACTCATTCTCAGCTTCTCTCCCCGTATCTGACAGTCTCACTCATTCTCAGCATCTCTCCCCGTATCAGACAGTCTCACTCATTCTCAGCTTCTCTCCCCGTATCTGACAGTCTCACTCATTCTCAGCTTCTCTCGCCATATCTGACAGTCTCACTCATTCTCAGCATCTCTCCCCGTATCCAACAGTCTCACTCATTCTCAGCATCTCTCCTCGTATCTGACAGTCTCACTCATTCTCAGCATCTCTCCCCGTATCCAACAGTCTCACTCATTCTCAGCATCTCTCCTCGTATCTGACAGTCTCACTCATTCTCAGCATCTCTCCCCGTATCCGACAGTCTCACTCATTCTCAGCATCTTTCCCCGTATCCAACAGTCTCACTCATTCTCAGCATCTCTCCTCGTATCTGACAGTCTCACTCATTCTCAGCGTCTCTCCCAGTATCCGACAGTCTCACTCATTCTCAGCTTCACTCCCCGTATCTGACAGTCTCACTCATTATCAGCATCTCTCCCCCTATCTGACAGTCTCACTCATTCTCAGCATCTCCCCATATCTGACAGTCTCACTCATTCTCAGCATCTCTCCCCGTATCCGACAGTCTCACTCATTCTCAGCATCTCCCCATATCTGACAGTCTCACTCATTCTCAGCATCTCTCCCCGTATCCGACAGTCTCACTCATTCTCAGCTTCTCTCCCCATATCTGACAGTCTCACTCATTCTCAGCATCTCTCCTCGTATCTGACAGTCTCACTCATTCTCAGCATCTCTCCCCGTATCCGACAGTCTCACTCATTGTCAGCATCTCTCCCCGTATCTGACAGTCTCACTCATTCTCAGCATCTCTCCTCGTATCTGACAGTCTCACTCATTCTCAGCGTCTCTCCCCGTATCCGACAGTCTCACTCATTCTCAGCTTCTCTCCCCGTATCCGACAGTCTCACTCATTCTCAGCATCTCTCCCCGTATCCGACAGTCTCTCTCATTCTCAGCATCTCTCCCCGTATCTGACAGTCTCACTCATTCCCAGCTTCTCTCCCCGTATCTGACAGTCTCACTCATTATCAGCATCTCTCCCCGTATCTGACAGTCTCACTCATTCTCAGCATCTCTCCCCGTATCTGACAGTCTCACTCATTATCAGCATCTCTCCCCGTATCTGACAGTCTCACTCATTCTCAGCATCTCTCCCCGTATATCACAGTCTCACTCATTCTCAGCATCTCTCCGCGTATCTGACAGTCTCACTCATTCTCAGCATCTCTCCCCGTATATCACAGTCTCACTCATTCTCAGCATCTCTGCCCGTATCTGACAGTCTCACTCATTATCAGCATCTCTCCCCGTATCTCACAGTCTCTCTCATTCTCAGCATCTCTCCTCGTATATCACAGTCTCACTCATTCTCAGCATCTCTCCGCGTATCTGACAGTCTCACTCATTCCCAGCATCTCTCCCCGTATCCGACAGTCTCACTCATTCCCAGCATCTCTCCCCGTATCCGACAGTCTCACTCATTCTCAGCATCTCTCCCCGTATCCGACAGTCTCACTCATTCTCAGCATCTCTCCCTGTATCTGACAGTCTCACTCATTCTCAGCTTCTCTCCCCGTATCTGACAGTGTCACTCATTCTCAGCATCTCCCCTCGTATCCAACAGTCTCACTCATTCTCAGCATCTCTCCCCGTATCTGACAGTCTCTCTCATTCCCAGCATCTCTCCCCTTTTCTGACAGTCTCACTCATTCTCAGCGTCTCTCCCCGTATCTGACAGTCTCACTCATTCTCAGCATCTCTCCCCGTATCCAACAGTCTCACTCATTCCCAGCATCTCTCCCCGTATCTGACAGTCTCACTCATTCCCAGCATCTCTCCCCGTATCTGACAGTCTCACTCATTCTCACCATCTCTCCCCATATCTGACAGTCTCACTCATTCTCACCATCTCTCCCCATATCTGACAGTCTCACTCATTCTCAGAATATCTCCCCGTATCTGACAGTCTCACTCATTCTCACCATCTCTCCCCATATCTGACAGTCTCACTCATTCTCAGAATATCTCCCCATATCTGACAGTCTCACTCATTCAAAGCATCTCTCCCCGTATCTGACAGTGTCACACATTCTCAGCATCTCTACCGTATCCGACAGTCTCACTCATTCTCAGCGTCTCTCCCCGTATCCGACAGTCTCACTCATTCTCAGTATCTCTCTCCATATCTGACACTCACTCATTCTCAGCATTTCTCACCGTATCCGACAGTCTCACTCTTTCTCAGCAACTCTCCCCGTATCTGACAGTCTCACTCATTCTCAGCATCTCTCCCCATATCTGACAGTCTCACTCATTCCCAGCATCTCTCCCCGTATCTGACAATCTCACTCATTCTCAGAATATCTCCCCGTATCTGACAGTGTCACTCATTCTCAGCATCTCTCCCGTATCCGACAGTCTCACTCATTCTCAGCGTCTGTCCCCGTATCCGACAGTCTCACTCATTCTCAGTATCTCTCCCCATATCTGACACTCACTCATTCTCAGCATATCTCCCCGTATCCGACAATCTCACTCATTCTCAGCAACTCTCCCCGTATCTGACAGTCTCACTCATTCTCAGCATCTCTCCCCATATCTGACAGTCTCACTCATTCTCAGCGTCTCTCCCCGTATCCAACAGTCTCACTCATTCCCAGCATCTCTCCCCGTATCTGACAGTCTCACTCATTCTCACCATCTCTCCCCATATCTGACAGTCTCACTCATTCTCAGCGTCTCTCCCCGTATCTGACAGTCTCTCTCATTCTCAGCATCTCTCCCCGTATCTGATAGTCTCACTCATTCTCAGAATATCTCCCCGTATCTGACAGTGCCACTCATTCTCAGCATCTCTCCCGTATCCGACAGTCTCACTCATTCTCAGCGTCTCTCCCCGTATCCGACAGTCTCACTCATTCTCAGTATCTCTCCCCATATCTGACACTCACTCATTCTCAGCATATCTCCCCGTATCTGACAGTCTCACTCATTCTCAGCTTCTCTCCCCGTATCCGACAGTCTCACTCATTCTCAGCATCTCTCCCCGTATCTGATAGTCTCACTCATTCTCAGAATATCTCCCCGTATCTGACAGTGCCACTCATTCTCAGCATCTCTCCCGTATTCGACAGTCTCACTCATTCTCAGCGTCTCTCCCCGTATCCGACAGTCTCACTCATTCTCAGTATCTCTCCCCATATCTGACACTCACTCATTCTCAGCATATCTCCCCGTATCTGACAGTCTCACTCATTCTCAGCTTCTCTCCCCGTATCCGACAGTCTCACTCATTCTCAGCAACTCTCCCCGTATCTGACAGTCTCACTCATTCTCAGCATCTCTCCCCGTATCTGACAGTCACACTCACTCCCAGTATCTCTCCCCGTATCTGACAGTCTCACTCATTCCCAGCATCTCTCCCTGTATCTTACAGTCTCACTCATTCTTAGAATCTCTCCCCGTATCTGACAGTCTCACTCATTCTCAGCCTCTCTCACCGTATCTGACAGTCTCACTCAGCCTCTCTCCCCGTATCTGACAGTCTCACTCATTCTCAGCGTCTCTCCCCGTATCTGACAGTCTCAATCATTCTCAGCCTCTCTCCCCGTATCATACAGTCTCACTCATTCTCAGCATCTCTCCCCGTATCTGACAGTCTCACTCACTCCCAGCATCTCTCCCCGTATCTGATAGTCTCACTCATTCCCAGCATCTCTCCCCGTATCCGACAGTCTCACTCATTCTCAGCCTCTCTCCCCGTATCTGACAGTCTCACTCATTCCCAGCATCTCTTCCCGTATCTGACAGTCTCACTCATTCTCAGCCTCTCTCCCCGTATCTGACAGTCTCACTCATTCTCTGCCTCTCTCCCCGTATCTGACAGTCTAACTCATTCTCAGCATCTCTCCCCGTATCTGACAGTCTCACTCATTCTCAGCCTCTCTCCCCGTATCTGACAGTCTCACTCATTCTCAGAATCTCTCCCCGTATCTGACAGTCTCACTCATTCTCAGCATCTCTCCCCGTATCTGACAGTCTCACTCATTCTCAGCCTCTCTCCCCGTATCCGACAGTCTCACTCATTCTCAGCATCTCTCCCCGTATCTGACAGTCTCACTCATTCTTAGCGTCTCTCCCCGTATCTGACAGTCTCACTCATTCTCAGCCTCTCTCCCCGTATCTTGCAGTCTCACTCATTCTCAGCCTCTCTCCCCGTATCTGACAGTCTCACTCATTCTCAGCATCTCTCCCGTATCCGACAGTCTCACTCATTCTCAGCGTCTCTCCCCGTATCCGACAGTCTCACTCATTCTCAGTATCTCTCCCCATATCTGACACTCACTCATTCTCAGCATATCTCCCCGTATCTGACAGTCTCACTCATTCTCAGCTTCTCTCCCCATATCCGACAGTCTCACTCATTCTCAGCATCTCTCCCCGTATCTGATAGTCTCACTCATTCTCAGAATATCTCCCCGTATCTGACAGTGCCACTCATTCTCAGCATCTCTCCCGTATTCGACAGTCTCACTCATTCTCAGCGTCTCTCCCCGTATCCGACAGTCTCACTCATTCTCAGTATCTCTCCCCATATCTGACACTCACTCATTCTCAGCATATCTCCCCGTATCTGACAGTCTCACTCATTCTCAGCTTCTCTCCCCGTATCCGACAGTCTCACTCATTCTCAGCATCTCTCCCCGTATCTGACAGTCACACTCACTCCCAGTATCTCTCCCCGTATCTGACAGTCTCACTCATTCCCAGCATCTCTCCCTGTATCTTACAGTCTCACTCATTCTTAGAATCTCTCCCCGTATCTGACAGTCTCACTCATTCTCAACCTCTCTCACCGTATCTGACAGTCTCACTCAGCCTCTCTCCCCGTATCTGACAGTCTCACTCATTCTCAGCGTCTCTCCCCGTATCTGACAGTCTCAATCATTCTCAGCCTCTCTCCCCGTATCATACAGTCTCACTCATTCTCAGCATCTCTCCCCGTATCTGACAGTCTCACTCATTCTCAGCATCTCTCCCCGTATCTGACAGTCTCACTCACTCCCAGCATCTCTCCCCGTATCTGACAGTCTCACTCATTCCCAGCATCTCTCCCCGTATCCGACAGTCTCACTCATTCTCAGCCTCTCTCCCCGTATCTGACAGTCTCACTCATTCCCAGCATCTCTTCCCGTATCTGACAGTCTCACTCATTCTCAGCCTCTCTCCCCGTATCTGACAGTCTCACTCATTCTCTGCCTCTCTCCCCGTATCTGACAGTCTAACTCATTCTCAGCATCTCTCCCCGTATCTGACAGTCTCACTCATTCTCAGCCTCTCTCCCCGTATCTGACAGTCTCACTCATTCTCAGAATCTCTCCCCGTATCTGACAGTCTCACTCATTCTCAGCATCTCTCCCCGTATCTGACAGTCTCACTCATTCTCAGCCTCTCTCCCCGTATCCGACAGTCTCACTCATTCTCAGCATCTCTCCCCGTATCTGACAGTCTCACTCATTCTCAGCGTCTCTCCCCGTATCTGACAGTCTCACTCATTCTCAGCCTCTCTCCCCGTATCTTGCAGTCTCACTCATTCTCAGCCTCTCTCCCCGTATCTGACAGTCTCACTCATTCTTAGCGTCTCTCCCCGTATCCGACAGTCTCACTCATTCTCAGCCTCTCTCCCCGTATCTGACAGTCTCACTCATTCTCAGCCTCTCTCCCCGTATCTGACAGTCTCACTCATTCTCAGCCTCTCTCCCCGTAACTTGGGGAAGTTGCCCTTATGGAGAGATCCTCTCTATTTAGAAATAAAACGGAGGAGACATTAAAGACAAAAAAGAATACATTAACACAAACACCTCTGTTTATTACTCAATACAGTGTACAATCCGAACAGATCAAGCAGATAGTTAGAAAGCATTGGAATGTTCTATCTGTAGATCCTGCCCTCTGGACATTTTCAATGAGGGACCCAAATTTGTTTTTAGACGTGCTAAAACTATTTCAAATTCGGTGTCCCCAAGTCTTTTCCAATCCCCTGTTGATATGATTAGAAACCCTCTCCCGGTTGGTTCCTTTAGATGCTCCAAATGCAAAGTCTGCAGATACATGTAGACAGGGTCAAATTTCTCATCCACAGCGACAGGTCAGTGTTATAAATCTAGGACATTTATTAATTGCAATACAACATTTGTTGTTTACCTCCTGACCTGCCGCTGTGGAAAACAATACATTGGGCGAGCCATTCGAGCCCTTAAGGTTAGAATTATGGAACATGTGCGCCTAATTGAAAGAGGTGATCTTCTGCACCCTGTATCTAACCACTTCTCATGTTGTAGTCGGGGAGACTTGTCAGGTTTTTCCTTTATGGGAATTGAACAAGTCTCGTGTTCCATCAGAGGTAGTGACTAATTGAATGCGCTGAATCGACGAGAACTCTTTTGGATATTTACTATCAAAACAAGGGTTCCTTCTGGCCTTAACACCGATTGGGATCTGGGTCCGTTTCTGGATAGACCACCCTTTATCTTTTGGGTAGGTTTTGTCGGAATATGCATCATGATCCCATAGTGAACACCCTTTAATATTGAGCCACCCATGGATTGTACTTATGCATGTGCACTGCACCTGTACATTAAAATTTTCAATATAATTCTTAACATAACTTGATGAATGGAATGTTTAACGCAATTTGAACACGTATCTCAATTGGCTCCTGATAATAATTTTTGATTTGGTAGTTTTTTTGCTTTTTTTTTTTTTGCTTTGATTTGGTCAATTTTGTAATCATGTAACTTAATACAATCTGATTTGTGATTGCATGGTAAATATTATTGTCTTGATTATGCCTTCACTTTTCAGTCTTCTTTCTTTTCTTTTAGTTATTATTTTTTAACAAGATGCCTGTTGCAGGGTATATGCAACTACACACGCAGGTTCTTTGGATAAGGCTTATTTATTTAGCCTTACTTTATACAGCACACAAAACAAAAATAGCTTTTCATCAGCAAACAAAAGAAAAATGTCTTTTTCTTCAGCAGACAAAACAGTTTCTCTTTAGCAGACAGAGTCAAAATAAGGCAGCTACTCTTTTCTATGCAGGAGACAGATAGTTCATAAACCATGTACTTTGTTAACAGACCTTGTATCAAGCTGTTCTCTCTCCAGAGTTTCAGGGGATTTTCCTGTTTCAGATAGCATACAACAGTAAGACCTTCTCTCAGTAATCTCCTCTCTCCTGAACAGCTAGCCAGCATGTGTCTACAGCCAGGGGTTTTAACACACCTTGATTAGGCAGCTGGGATCAAATTAATTGTCCTGAGGTTCCCAGCTGAAGTTAACCTAGTCACTGCTGCACTGCAGACTAAACATAGGTCTGCCAGGCATATAGCTGGTGGCTTTTATTTACCCTGTCACAATGCCTTCTATTAAGGCGCTTTTTTGAGGATGTCATTCTGTCAAAATGCTTCCTCAATATGTTGCTCTCCTCCCTTTAACTGGTTGCTCTTACATCTTTTTGTACTTGTTTGTTTAATAAGCTTCAAAATTATCTTGGAAGCTATGATAGAGTATTTTTTCCTGTCAATTATATGTATATCTGTTATACACTTTGTTATGTTTCAACTGCTGGATGTACTGGCTAAGGTTACATAGTGGACTAGCTGATATACCCGGCGTTGCCCGGGATGTAATTTTGGGGGGGCGGGCGACAGGGTTGGGCTTCCCCCCCCTTGACAGCTAGGTGGGTGACTCAGTTGACTGAGTGTGTGGGTGACTGTGTGGGTGGGTCAGTGACTGAGTGGATGGGTGGGTCAGTGACTGAGTGGGTGGGTGGGTCAGTGACTGAGTGGGTGGGTGGGTCAGTGACTGAGTGGATGGGTGGGTCAGTGACTGAGTGGGTGGGTCAGTGACTGAGTGGGTGGGTGACTTTGGGTCGGTTTGACTTTGGGTCGCTGGGTTGGTGGGTGACTTTGGGTCGCTGGGTGGGTGGGTGACTTTGGGTCGGTGGGTGGGTGGGTGACTTTGGGTCGGTGGGTGACTTTGGGTCGCTCGGGTGACTTTGGGTCGCTGGGTGGGTGGGTGACTTTGGGTCGCTTGACTTTGGGTCGCCCTCGATTTTGGGTCACTGGGTGGGTGGGTGACTTTGGGTCGCTGGGTGGGTGGGTGACTTTTGGTCGCTTGACTTTGGGTCGTTTGACTTTGGGTCGCTGGGTGGGTGGGTGGCTGACTTTGGGTCGCTGGGAGGGTGGGTGACTTTGGGTCGTTTGACTTTGGGTCGCTGGGTGGGTGACTTTGGGTCGCTGGGTGGATGGGTGACTTTGGGTCGCTGGGTGGGTGGGTGACTTTGGGTCGTCATGACTTTGGGTCGCTGGGTAGGTGACTTTGGGTCGCTGGGTGGGTGACTTTGGGTCGCTGGGTGGATGGGTGACTTTGGGTCGCTTGACTTTGGGTCGCTGGGTGGGTGGGTGGGTGACTTTGGGTCGCTGGGTGGGTGGGTGACTTTGGGTCGCTGGTTGGGTGGGTGGGTGACTTTGGGTCGCTGAGTGGGTGGGTGACTTTGGGTGGCTGGGTGGGTGGGTGGGTGAGTTTGGGTTGCTGGGTGGGTGACTTTGGGTCGCTGGGTGACTTTGGGTCACTGGGTGGGTGGGTGGGTGACTTTGGGTCGCTGGGTGGGTGGGTGACTGTGTCGGTGGGTGGGTGACTTTGGGTCGCTGGGTGGGTGGGTGACTTTGGGTCGCTGGGTGGGTGACTTTGGGTTGCTGGGTGAGTGGGTGACTTTGGGTCGCTGGGTGGGTGGGTGACTTTGGGTCGCTGGGTGGGTGGGTCAGTGAGTGGGTGGGTAGGGTCGGTGAGTGGGTGGGTGGGGTCGGTGAGTGGGTGACTGACTGGGTGAGTGGGTGACTGACTGGGTGAGTGGGTGACTGACTGGGTGAGTGGGTGACTGACTGGGTGAGTGGGTGACTGACTGGGTGAGTGGGTGACTGACTGGGTGAGTGGGTGGGTGGGTGACTGACTGGGTGGGTGACTGACTGGGTGAGTGGGTGACTGACTGGGTGAGTGGGTGACTGACTGGGTGAGTGGGTGACTGACTGGGTGAGTGGGTGGGTGACTGACTGGGTGGGTGACTGACTGGGTGGGTGGGTGACTGACTGGGTGGGTGACTGACTGGGTGGGTGACTGACTGACTGGGTGGGTGACTGACTGACTGGGTGGGTGAGTGACTGACTGGGTGTGTGGGTGGGTGAGTGGGTGACTGACTGGGTGAGTGGGTGACTGACTGGGTGAGTGGGTGACTGACTGGGTGAGTGGGTGGGTGACTGACTGGGTGGGTGACTGACTGGGTGGGTGACTGACTGGGTGAGTGGGTGACTGACTGGGTGAGTGGGTGGGTGACTGACTGGGTGGGTGGGTGACTGACTGGGTGGGTGACTGACTGGGTGAGTGCGTGACTGACTGGGTGAGTGGGTGGGTGACTGACTGGGTGGGTGGGTGACTGACTGGGTGGGTGACTGACTGGGTGGGTGACTGACTGGGTGGGTGGGTGACTGACTGGGTGGGTGACTGACTGGGTGGGTGACTGACCTTGGGTGACTGAGTGGGTGACTGGGTGGGTGGGTGACTTTGGGTCGCTGGGTGGGTGGGTGGGTGACTTTGGGTCGCTGGGTGGGTGGGTGGGTCGGTGACTTTGGGTCGTTTGACTTTGGGTCGCTGGGTGGGTGGGTGGGTGACTTTGGGTCGCTGGGAGGGTGGGTGGGTGACTTTGGGTCGCTGAGTGGGTGGGTGACTTTGGGTGGCTGGGTGGGTGGGTGAGTTTGGGTTGCTGGGTGGGTGACTTTGGGTCGCTGGGTGACTTTGGGTCACTGGGTGGGTGACTTTGGGTCGCTGGGTGGGTGGGTGACTTTGGGTCGCTGGTTGAGTGGGTGGGTGACTTTGGGTGGCTGGGTGGGTGGGTGAGTTTGGGTTGCTGGGTGGGTGACTTTGGGTCGCTGTGTGACTTTGGGTCACTGGGTGGGTGGGTGACTTTGGGTCGCGTGACTGTGTCGGTGGGTGGGTGACTTTGGGTCGCTGGGTGGGTGGGTGACTTTGGGTCGCTGGGTGGGTGACTTTGGGTCGCTGGGTGGGTGGGTGACTTTGGGTCGCTTGACTTTGGGTCGCTGGGTGGGTGGGTCAGTGAGTGGGTGGGTGGGGTCGGTGAGTGGGTGACTGATTGGGTGAGTGGGTTACTGACTGGGTGGGTGACTGACTGGGTGGGTGACTGACTGGGTGAGTGGGTGACTGACTGGGTGAGTGGGTGGGTGACTGACTGGGTGGGTGGGTGACTGACTGGGTGGGTGACTGACTGGGTGAGTGGGTGACTGACTGGGTGAGTGGGTGGGTGACTGACTGGGTGGGTGGGTGACTGACTGGGTGGGTGGGTGACTGACTGGGTGGGTGACTGACCTTGGGTGACTGAGTGGGTGACTGGGTGGGTGGGTGGGTGACTTTGGGTCGCTGGGTGGGTGGGTGGGTGACTTTGGGTCGCTGGGTGGGTGGGTCGGTGACTTTGGGTCGTTTGACTTTGGGTCGCTGGGTGGGTGGGTGACTGGGTGGGTGGGTGACTGACTGGGTGGGTGACTGACTGGGTGGGTGACTGACCTTGGGTGACTGAGTGGGTGACTGGGTGGGTGGGTGACTTTGGGTCGCTGGGTGGGTGGGTCGCTTGACTTTGGGTCGCTGGGTGGGTGGGTCGGTGACTTTGGGTCGTTTGACTTTGGGTCGCTGAGTGGGTGGGTGACTTTGGGTGGCTGGGTGGGTGGGTGAGTTTGGGTTGCTGGGTGGGTGACTTTGGGTCGCTGGGTGACTTTGGGTCACTGGGTGGGTGGGTGACTTTGGGTCGCTGGGTGGGTGGGTGACTTTGGGTCGCTGGTTGAGTGGGTGGGTGACTTTGGGTGGCTGGGTGGGTGGGTGAGTTTGGGTTGCTGGGTGGGTGACTTTGGGTCGCTGGGTGACTTTGGGTCAATGGGTGGGTGGGTGACTTTGGGTCGCGTGACTGTGTCGGTGGGTGGGTGACTTTGGGTCGCTGGGTGGGTGGGTGACTTTGGGTCGCTGGGTGGGTGACTTTGGGTCGCTGGGTGGGTGGGTGGGTGACTTTGGGTCGCTGGGTGGGTGGGTCAGTGAGTGGGTGGGTGGGGTCGGTGAGTGGGTGACTGACTGGGTGAGTGGGTGACTGACTGGGTGAGTGGGTGACTGACTGGGTGAGTGGGTGACTGACTGGGTGAGTGGGTGACTGACTGGGTGAGTGGGTGGGTGGGTGGGTGGGTGACTGACTGGGTGGGTGACTGACTGGGTGAGTGGGTGACTGACTGGGTGAGTGGGTGACTGACTGGGTGAGTGGGTGACTGACTGGGTGGGTGGGTGACTGACTGGGTGGGTGGGTGACTGACTGGGTGGGTGGGTGACTGACTGGGTGGGTGACTGACTGGGTGGGTGACTGACTGACTGGGTGGGTGAGTGACTGACTGGGTGTGTGGGTGGGTGAGTGGGTGACTGACTGGGTGAGTGGGTGACTGACTGGGTGAGTGGGTGACTGACTGGGTGAGTGGGTGGGTGACTGACTGGGTGGGTGACTGACTGGGTGGGTGGGTGACTGACTGGGTGGGTGACTGACTGGGTGAGTGGGTGACTGACTGGGTGAGTGGGTGGGTGACTGACTGGGTGGGTGGGTGACTGACTGGGTGGGTGACTGACTGGGTGAGTGGGTGACTGACTGGGTGAGTGGGTGGGTGACTGACTGGGTGGGTGACTGACTGGGTAGGTGGGTGACTGACTGGGTGGGTGACTGACTGGGTGGGTGACTGACCTTGGGTGACTGAGTGGGTGACTGGGTGGGTGGGTGACTTTGGGTTCGCTTGACTTTGGGTCGCTGGGTGGGTGGGTGGTTGCCTTTGGGTCGTTTGACTTTGGGTCGCTGGGTGGGTGGGTGGGTGACTTTGGGTCGCTGGGAGGGTGGGTGACTTTGGGTCGTTTGACTTTGGTTCGCTGGGTTGACTTTGGGTCGCTGGGTGGGTGGGTGACTTTGGGTCGTCGTGACTTTGGGTCGCTGGGTGGGTGACTTTGGGTCACTGGGTGGGTGTTTTGGTGACTTTGGGTCGCTGGTTGGTGACTTTGGGTCGCTGGGTGGATGGGTGACTTTGGGTCGCTTGACTTTGGGTCGCTGGGTGGGTGGGTGACTTTGGGTCGCTGGGTGGGTGGGTGACTTTGGGTCGCTGGTTGGGTGGGTGGGTGACTTTGGGTCGCTGAGTGGGTGGGTGACTTTGGGTGGCTGGGTGGGTGGGTGAGTTTGGGTTGCTGGGTGGGTGACTTTGGGTCACTGGGTGACTTTGGGTCACTGGGTGGGTGGGTGACTTTGGGTCGCTGGGTGGGTGGGTGACTGTGTCGGTGGGTGGGTGACTTTGGGTCGGTGGGTGGGTGACTTTGGGTCACTGGGTGGGTGACTTTGGGTCGCTGGGTGGGTGACTTTGGGTCGCTGGGTGACTTTGGGTCGCTGGGTGGGTTGGTCGGTGAGTGGGTGGGTGGGGTCGGTGAGTGGGTGGGTGGGGTCGGTGAGTGGGTGAGTGGGTGGGTGAGTGGGTGACTGACTGGGTGAGTGGGTGACTGACTGGGTGAGTGGATGACTGACTGGGTGAGTGGGTGGGTGGGTGGGTTTTGACTGACTGGGTGGGTGGGTGACTGACTGGGTGGGTGACTGACTGGGTGGGTGACTGACTGACTGGGTGGGTGAGTGACTGACTGGGTGTGTGGGTGGGTGAGTGGGTGACTGACTGGGTGAGTGGGTGACTGACTGGGTGAGTGGGTGACTGACTGGGTGAGTGGGTGGGTGACTGACTGGGTGGGTGACTGACTGGGTGGGTGGGTGACTGACTGGGTGGGTGACTGACTGGGTGAGTGGGTGACTGACTGGGTGAGTGGGTGACTGACTGGGTGGGTGGGTGACTGACTGGGTGGGTGACTGACTGGGTGAGTGGGTGACTGACTGGGTGAGTGGGTGGGTGACTGACTGGGTGGGTGGGTGACTGACTGGGTAGGTGGGTGACTGACTGGGTGGGTGACTGACTGGGTGGGTGACTGACCTTGGGTGACTGAGTGGGTGACTGGGTGGGTGGGTGACTTTGGGTTCGCTTGACTTTGGGTCGCTGGGTGGGTGGTTGCCTTTGGGTCGTTTGACTTTGGGTCGCTGGGTGGGTGGTTGACTTTGGGTCGCTGGGAGAGTGGGTGACTTTGGGTCGTTTGACTTTGGTTCGCTGGGTTGACTTTGGGTCGCTGGGTGGGTGGGTGACTTTGGGTCGTCGTGACTTTGGGTCGCTGGGTGGGTGACTTTGGGTCACTGGGTGGGTGTTTTGGTGACTTTGGGTCGCTGGTTGGTGACTTTGGGTCGCTGGGTGGATGGGTGACTTTGGGTCGCTTGACTTTGGGTCGCTGGGTGGGTGACTTTGGGTCGCTGGGTGGGTGACTTTGGGTCGCTGGTTGGGTGGGTGGGTGACTTTGGGTCGCTGAGTGGGTGGGTGACTTTGGGTGGCTGGGTGGGTGGGTGAGTTTGGGTTGCTGGGTGGGTGACTTTGGGTCACTGGGTGACTTTGGGTCACTGGGTGGGTGGGTGACTTTGGGTCGCTGGGTGGGTGGGTGGGTGACTGTGTCGGTGGGTGGGTGACTTTGGGTCGCTGGGTGGGTGGGTGACTTTGGGTCACTGGGTGGGTGACTTTGGGTCGCTGGGTGGGTGACTTTGGGTCGCTGGGTGGGTGACTTTGGGTCGCTGGGTGGGTGGGTCGGTGAGTGGGTGGGTGGGGTCGGTGAGTGGGTGAGTGGGTGGGTGAGTGGGTGACTGACTGGGTGAGTGGGTGACTGACTGGGTGAGTGGGTGACTGACTGGGTGAGTGGATGACTGACTGGGTGAGTGGGTGGGTGGGTGGGTTTTGACTGACTGGGTGGGTGGGTGACTGACTGGGTGGGTGACTGACTGGGTGGGTGACTGACTGGGTGGGTGGGTGACTGACTGGGTGGGTGGGTGACTGACAGGGTGGGTGACTGACTGGGTGGGTGGGTGACTGACAGGGTGGGTGACTGACTGGGTGGGTGGGTGGGTGGGTGGGTGACTGACTGGGTGTGTGGGTGGGTGGGTGACTGACTGGGTTGACTGACTGGGTGGGTGGGTGACTGAGTGGGTGACTGAGTGGGTGGGTGAGTGGGTGGGTGAGTGGGTGAGTGGGTGAAAGTGGGTGACTGGGGGAAAGTGGGTGACTTGGGGAAAGTGGGTGACTGGGGGAAAGTGGGTAAGTGGGGCAAAGTGGGTGACTGGGGCAAAGTGGGTGACTGGGGGAAAGTGGGTGACTGGGGAAAAGTGGGTGACTGGGGGAAAGTGAGTGACTGGGGGAAAGTGGGTGGGTGAGTGAGTGAAAGTGGGTGAGTGAGTGACTGGGTGGATGTGTGGGTGACTGGGTGGGTGACTTTGACTGGGTGACAGTGGGTGTGTGGGAGACGGTGGGTAACTGGGTGACAGTGCGTGGGAGACGGTGGGTGACTTACCTTGACCGGGTGGTGTTTCCTGGCGGCAGATGGTTCCGCTCCTGGCACGGATATCCCCGTGGCATCAGGCTGGGGCAGGAGGTGGTTTCGGAATCTGGCGGGGGGGCAAGAGTGGCAGGCTGGGGCAGGAGACCCGCGCCACGTGAGGGTGAGTGCAGGAGGCCCGGGCCGCACTTCCCCTCCGTCCGGGAGCCGGTGCACGTGATGGTGAGTGCAGGAGGCCGGGGGAGTGCAGGAGGCCCGGGCCGCGCTTCCCCTCCGTCCGGGAGCCGGTGCACGTGATGGTGAGTGCAGGAGGCCGGGGGAGTGCAGGAGGCCGGGGGAGTGCAGGAGGCCCGGGCCGCGCTTCCCCTCCGTCCGGGAGCGCATGTGATGGTGAGTGCAGGAGGCCGGGGGAGTGCAGGAGGCCCGTGCCGCGCTTCCCCTCCGTCCGGGAGCCGGTGCACGTGATGGTGAGTGCAGGAGGCCGGGGGAGTGCAGGAGTGCAGGAGGCGCGGGCCGCGCTTCCCCTCCATCCGGGCGCGCACGTGATAGTGAGTGCAGGAGGCCGGGGGAGTGCAGGAGGCCCGGGCCGGCTTCCCCTCCGTCCGGGAGTGCACGTGATAGTGCGGCTGGGGATGTTGCGGAGCGTGCGGGTTTGGGGGAGGTGGGGGAGAGAGTGAGGGGCACCGGGAGAGGGGAGAGGGGGGGGAGGAGGGGAGAAGGGGGGGGGAGGGGTGTGTGGAAGGTGAGCTGCGGTCCGACTGACGGGGGAGAGTGAGGCCAAGCAACAGAGAGAGTGTGTGTGTGTGTGTGTGTGTGTGTGTGTGTGTGTGTGTGTGTGTGTGTGTGTGTGTGTGTGTGTGTGTGTGTGTGTGTGTGTGTGTGTGTGTGTGTGTGTGTGTGTGTGTGTGTGTGTGTGTGTGACCTTTGGCCCGTCACTCCGCCTCAGGCCAATGAGAGGTGTGCGGGGGCGGGCGGCCAAGGGAGCAATCTCATTGGCCTGAGGCGGATAGACGGGCTAAAGATCCAATGTGATTGCCCCTAGACACAGGACAACCAGACACGCATACAACACTTTCAGAAATATTTAGATAGATATATGTGCTAAGCAACCATGGGCATATATGTATGGGGGAACCTTTCTAGACAAATCAGCAAATTATATTAGGTTTCTCCACTCAGTCTCATGTTCTGTGCTTGCCATTCTATATCCACTCTATTTATTCAGGCAGGGGGAATAGGGGAGAGAGGATGGTAAGCCCTGCTCAGCTGGAGACTATAGGAGGAGAGACTAGAAGTGGTGCTATCTGGGATAGAGGGGTACATGAAATTAGGAGAACAGAAATCCCTACTGATGCACTCACTATAAACCAAAATAATAAAGTTTTAATACACATGCAGAAAACAGAAAAAAATGAAAGCTAATTAAAACCTAAGATATAGCGCATGTTTAGCAGACCTTGGTGAGTGAATTCTCACTAAATGCTTAGGAGAACCTTATTAGACCAAATAAATAACATCCGGATATCCATATAAGACATCAATAACATACAATGCTCATGGTAACAAGGGAAGTATATTCCAGCGTACAGCTCAAAAGAATATTGTGGGGTGAACCCCTGGTAAATGTATGGGGTCTTGGTGTGACAGTGGATCGCTAGCGCGACCAGGCTAGCAGTAGCCTGGTCAGTTTGCATTCACAGCACGGCGTACTCTTTTAGTGGCTAGATAACAAAGATGTGGGCCGGAACAGGATCCCACTAGCTAGCACTAGGAGTCATTTCAGTTCCAATTGGAGCAGTACTAGTGGGTTCTGGATACTCAGCGTTCGTGTTTGGGGCATATCTATCAGCCACATAACGCTGACTTGGAACCTGTGTTTCAGATCACAGCCTTAACAAGGCAATGACCTGGTATTGAGATTTTGTGTGCTCGTGTACATAACAGTACATCCACTCCCCTGCTATAACCACAGCGAATTAGAGCTGTTTGCCAACTAGTGTATACTTTGTATCTCATTATCACATGAGGTACATTGTGACAAGCAGCAGAACTCAGACTCTGCAATTCCATATATGTGCAGGGATTCTGAACTTCCCTGATCCACTGTCACACCAAGACCCCATACATTTACCAGGGGTTCACCCCACAATATTCTTTTGAGCTGTACGCTGGAATATACTTCCCTTGTTACCATGAGCATTGTATGTTATTGATGTCTTATATGGATATCCGGATGTTATTTATTTGGTCTAACAGGGTTCTCGTAAGCACTTAGTGAGAATTCACTCACCAAGGTCTGCTAAACATGCGCTATATCTTAGGTTTTAATTAGCTTTAATTTTTTCTGTTTTCTGCATATGTATTAAAACTTTATTATTTTGGTTGATAGTGAGTGCATCAGTAGGGATTTCTGTTCTCCTAATTTCACTTTATTTATTCAACGTCATACATATGTCAAGTGATAGTTTTTATTTACCCCTTCTGGTTGATTAACATCATTTAGAAGAGATTAAGACAGGGGGGGGTTCTACAAATATGTTTTCTTTGTTAATATATATTTAAAGTTTATTGATTTAATAATGTTCTGTGTTTGTATTTCACAGCACACTATGTGGTCACCCTCTGTGCTGCGCATAATTCTGCGCTCTGGCTTTTCATTCTCCCACCCCGCACTTGGGGTATTCTGTGAGCCTCTGACACGACGGTTGGTATTGCGCAAGCGCACTCCGCCGATGGTCCGGAGCTCACTGTGTCTGCTCCCACTGCGGGGAGGGACTAGTGTCTTTCAGAGCGCAGTTGCGCGCGCACTTAGAGCCCCAGTGAGGTAAACAGTCAGGGTCATTTGATGACGTGCTCTCCCCACGCCCCACGGCCTCCATTGACATTGAGGACTCTCCCTCAGTTGGTTACTGCGCAAGCGCGTAGTAGAGGGGGTTGCCAGACCCCGCATGTCTCCGGATTGGTAGTTGGGGGCGGAGTTAGTCACTGTCGTCTCTGTGTCTGAATATACTGATTAGGTGTTTACACATCAGAAGACCATTAGCAAACAGAGTGGGTGGATCGCATGTGAGCTGTGAGTATTGGCTGGTTATACCATTCTGTGTCTATATATATGTTAATAAAGTTGTGATATGTATACCTTGAGAAAGCGCTCTGTGAAGCATGAATCGCTGGTAGGGCTCCATTGCCCTGTTTTTCCATGACCAATAAATAATCTTTTTATGGGATACGCACCCTCCTTTCTACTTTTTTGATACCTACAGAAGTGCTCTTCCAGTTTTTCTCCTTCTCTCTCCCCGTATCTGACAGTCTCACTCATTCCCAGCATCTCTCCCCGTATCTGACAGTCTCACTCATTCCCAGCATATCTCCCCGTATCTGACAGTCTCACTCATTCCCAGCATCTCTCCCCGTATCTGACAGTCTCACTCATTCCCAGCATCTCTCCCCGTATCTGACAGTCTCACTCATTCCCAGCATCTCTCCCAGTATCCAACAGTCTCACTCATTCTCAGCATCTCTCCCCGTATCTGACAGTCTCACTCATTCTCAGCTTCTCTCCCCTTATCCAACAGTCTCACTCATTCCCAGCATCTCTCCCCGTATCTGACAGTCTCACTCATTCTCAGCATCTCTCCCCGTATCTGACAGTCTCACTCATTCTCAGCATCTCTCCCCGTATCTGACAGTCTCACTCACTCCCAGCTTCTCTACCCATATCTGACAGTCTCACTCATTCC